>NW_026709084.1:0-42399 GCF_030490865.1 Poecile atricapillus | reverse complement strand
TCTGTTTTGTGATCTGTTTCAGGCAGGATGTATAGGAGGGAAAAAAAGACAGTGTTGTTTCATGTTGAGACAGGTGAGGTTGCAAGCATTTTAAAGGGTGGAAATAGGATTCAAAATCATCCTGGGAAATTGGGCAGAAGCAGGAAACTTTGCAAACGGAGCACAGAGGAATTAAATGTCAGTGCAGATGAAAAACGTCAGATATTGTCTGGCATTCGTTTTGTGACCTGGTTTAACAGCACAGTGATGCTGCAAAATGAAGAGAAACATAGAGAGGTATAAAGACTGTATCACCCATTTGACAAAATACCTCATTCTGTTCTGCTCTGGAGAGGCACCAGCTGAAGTAGCAGGTCTATGAAGTAGCAGGTTGTATATGTCATGCTTGTTAGGAAAAAACAGTTCAGAGCAACGAGATTTAACAGAAATCTAGAAAACGTGAGAAGGTAGGTGTATGAGAATGAGAAATATAAGAAGATCGAAGGAATTTGAGTAGGTTTGCCTACAGAATACCATAAGGAAATACAAGTCTTAAGACACAAAGAGGACAATTTATTCCTTTCATCTTTTCAATGTCTTTTATGTTCACAGTGACTAGAACAAGAAAATAATAGGCTTATTGAGCCAAAGAATATTTAGATTAGTCACTAGTCCTGTGTAACAGGAAAGATTGCGGAGAACTGGAAGAGGTTGCAGGTGGGGGCTCTTCAGATGCACATGGCAATCAGGCACATATTTGGTGATAAAATATTAGCCAGAGGTGAATCCTGACTTGGGGCAGGCAGCTGCCCTACACCAGCTCCTGACCTACACCCCAGATGGGGTTTCTCCTATTTCTGTGAAAGTAATACGAACCAAAAAATTACTGGAGTAGAGAACTGACCACACTATCCTGCTTGCAAGATGTGCTGAGGAACCAGAAGAAAGCTTATTTCATACTTGAAATTAACTGGAAAAGGTTTGCTCATTATATTTGCATAATGTCTTATGCTTAAAATGGCTGTGAAACTTGCATAAATCTTAGAATCACAGGATGGTTTGGGTTGAAGGGATCCTTAGAATTCACCTAGTCCAGCTCCCCTGCCATGGGCAGGGACACCCACTAGACTGGGTTGCTCAGAGCTCCGTCCAACCTGGTCTTTGAGCACTGCCAGGGAAGGGGCACCCACAACTTCTTTGGGCAACCTGTACCTGTGCCTCATTACCCTCACAATAAAGAATTTCTCCCTAACATTTAATGTAAACCTACCCTCTTTCAGTTCAAAGCCATTCCCCCTTGCCTAATCACTACATGCCCTTGTCAAAAGTCCCTCTCTGGCTCTCTCATAGCTCCCTTTAGGCACTGGAAGGTGCTCTAAGGTCTCCTTGGAGCCTTTTTATCTCCAGGCTGAACAACCCCAGGTCTCCCAGCGTGTTTTCATGGGAGAGGTTCTCCAGCTCTCTGAGCAGCTTTATGGCCCTCCTCTGTAGTTGTTCCAGCAGGTCCATGTCCTTCTTATGCTGGGGGCCCAGAGCTGGATGCAGCATTCCAGGTGGGGTCTCAGAGTGGAGCAGAGTGGCAGAATTCCCCTCCTCACCCTGCTGGCCACACTGTGTTGGATGCAGCCCAGGATAAAATTGGCTTCCTGAGCTGTGAGTGCACATTGCTGGGTCACTTCAAACTTCTCATCACTCAACGCCACCAAGGCAAAAATGTCTATGAGAAAGTTAGAATAGTTATACCTAGTCAAGAAAAAGAAATATAAGTGGTAGTCCTGACTCTTGTGACCAAGTGCTCTTGTTAAACTGGAGCTCCTGATACACATCCAGTCTCACTGGAGGGGTGTATGATGTGGAGCTCAGCGTTTGCATTTCTGCATAATGTAATTATGAACTGCCCTTGTCCCCACCGGGCCCACCTGCCTGCAGCCCCCAGCAGAGTGAGGTACTGGCCTGGGACTGCTGCCTGTGCTGCCCCTACAGCAGAAGAGCTGGAGGAAGGTGCCTGAGAGGATGGACTCCTGAACTCCCTAAGCTCGGTGCCTGAGGTGCTCAGCAGTGTGTCACGCTTGTCCTCTTTCCTAGGACTGAGTATTTTGATGCATTAGACAGTACGGAGCAACTTTTCAAACCCCAGTTTTGATCTTAGGTGTCTGCCCTGTACATGTTGTCCCAGCACAACTCAGTTGCTGCCTATCTGATGGTAAGTGTTGATATATCTGATGATTTATAGGGGACATCCATTTATTTTGCTCTGGGAAAAGTTCATGAGTCTTTTGTTGTAACCTTTAAATTCTTTTTTAATGAACACAGAAGACATCTAATGAATCATATCTTTGATTTTCGTGTTAATCTTAGTGCAATAGCTCAGGAATACTGTTGCCTGTTAAGTTTTTCAACTATTTTTCTTCCCTTGTTATAGTTTTGTCACACAATTTTTGGTGCCCTAAGTTCACAGGAGAGAAATTATTCCACTTCATTTCCTCCTCCTTTCCTCTTTTTTTCCAAGCAAATAAGCTGTCTGATTTCTATCTGAGCTGATTACAACCTTTCTCTGACTAAGTATTCGTTCAAGGATTGTATTTTCTCTAAATGCACTTATGTGTGAAGAAAAAGAATGAGTAGGTGGTGAAATTAGACAATGGTGTGCAGGGATGTGAAATCAGATAACACTGAAATGCTGGATTTAATTTCCCCTACTAAGATGCCAATAGCAAGCCAGTGGGAAATTGTTTGAGAGTCACAACAAAAGAAGTGGTGAAGCACAAAACATCCTGCTCACATGTGAGTCTCAGACAGACATAAGCACAGGAGGAGACACATTAACTCCTCTCTTTTTCTGAAGTTAAAAGCACCAAGGCTTTGCAGGCAAGTACAGCCCGCCCACGGGCTCTCTTGTGCAATGATCTGATTTTCATGACTGATTTACCTTCATGCTTCAAATGATGATTTCTGAAGTCTCCCCTGGTGCTGCAGGTGAAGGGATGTGGCAGGGGGAGGCGTGTGCTGTTTTTCCCCCGGGGCATTCAGCCATCCCCGGTGGAGGTGTGTTCCCAGGGAGGTTTGTGCTGCTCAGCGCCGAGCAGTTCTGTGCTCCGGGGGCATCGGGGTGAGGTTTGGGTCGGGGGGCTGTGCCACTCAGCAGCCAGCACCTCACCTCGTGGGGGACCACGAGATGTCACTGCAGGTCCAGCCCAAGCCACAGAAACCCCTTAATCTGCAAAGCATCTGAAGATCCAGTACATTCACTGCCGGTTAGCAGCAAGGGGAAAAATGTAAAGGGATAGTTTAATTCATATTTAAAATTTTGGTCTGAAAATATATAGCCCAAGAATAGATTTTGGGCTAGTGTCTGTTTGCCTCGAATTCTGAATTGGTACTTCTTATTATTTGATACTTAAGCAAATCCTAAATTGCACAGGTGTGTCTGCTGAAATTGCTCTCTTTTTCCTCTGACAAGCGGAGATTCAGGAAGAAAAGCTGCACTACAGGAAGTCAAAGCAAGGTGCCTGCATCCTCAGGACAAACCTGCACCTTCTGGTGTGAGCTTAAACTCCCCAGGGAGCTGAGGGTGCAAGGCTGCTTGTTTGGTGGAGTTCTCTTTTAAGTAGACCTTAGGGGAAGTCACAGCAACCTTTGGCTTTCCCACAGGGCACAGCATCAGACTCTGCAACATCAGCCCGGAGGGCTGAGCCCCGTGTAAGCCAGGAGCAGGCTGCCAGCAGAAATCACGTATTCTGGCAGAATTTTACTCACCAAGGCAAACCAGCCCTTGCTCTGAAGCCTGCCTGTGTGTTCCAGCCGTGCAGGGAAGGGTGTGCAGTGCCAGTCTGTGAGAGACTCTCCTGCATCCTTGCAGAAAGGGGCCTGGCTTCCAAGGGTTAATTTTATTTTAAGATACCTCTGCATTGCAGTTGCAAATCGGAGCGGTTGGGAGCAACCTGCTGAACGGGAAAGGGCTCATTAAATATATACTGTCACTGATTTATGAGAGAGTGCAGAGACAATATAATTACATATAATTATGCCAGAATCTTGCTGCAGAGTTGCCATTTGTGTTGGGAATTTTATCCTCTCACTACGGCAGGAGGATTTAAAAAACCCATACATCTGCCAATATATTTGTGCCACAACTAACTTAGAAGCTTTTGTTTGATCATTCTCTTTACAGACCATGGAGCTTTTTAAGTATATCATCATCTTAGGAATGAACAAAAGGTAGGCAAGGCTTTGGGTGGTGTGCTGCTTTCTTCGTGTCCATGGGGGAGGCAAGTTTGGGCTGTAAAGAGGACCTGGCCAACACTACTCTTGCCAAGGCTGTGTTACAGAGGGAAAGTTTAAACCAGTAGCTCATGAGAAGCTGCTGGAAGGGTGGTTTGGGTGGAAGATGCCTGTACTCACCTGCCTCTGCTGGTGCAGGTACCCACAGGTGGGCTGAGAAAGTCAGTGTGTGTAAGATGAGGTGTAAGCTCTTCTCTGGACACACTCCTGCACCTCTGTGTCCTTCTTTTAGTGAGGGGCCCAGAACTGAACACAGGATTTGAGGTGTGGCCTCACCAGTGCTGAGTACAGGAGGACAATCCCTGCCCTGCTTCTGCTGGTCACACCATTGCTGACACAGGCCAGGATGCCACTGGCCTTTTTGGCCACCTGGGCACAGCTGGCTCAAGTTCAGCTGATGCTGACCAGCACCCCCAGGTCCTTTTCTGGTGGGCAACTTTCCAGCCACTCTGCCCCAGCCTGTAGCCCTGCCTGGGGTTGCTGTGACCCAGGTGCTGGGTTGAGACAAACTAGGACATGAAGGTTGCTTTTATACAGAGGGGGCACCTGGATTTTCAGCCCACCAGGGCACTTCACTGGAAGATCTCAGTGAGTGGAGAGCCTCAGTCATTCAGAGGGATGCCAAGGTCTGACCAGCACCCACCACAGCCTAAAAATGGAGACAGGAGCACCCCAAAACTTGCCAAGGTAGGTTTCACACAGCACCTCTGCACTAAAAGAAATGACAGATGAGGACTCCTTTTCCCAAAGAAACTATTAATCAGTTATTAATGGTTACACCAACAATTTTACAAGCTTAAATAGAAGGAAGGAAATGAGAAGTTGGCAGAAAGTTCTCCCTTCTGAGCATACTAAGCTGCAGGAAAAGGTCCTCTTGCTTATACAGCAAGCAGGTTGGACAAAAATAAGCAGAAAAGTAGGTTTGCTCTCAAGATGTCTTTAAAGTAACAAGAAAAGCAACTCTGCTTGGAAGGTTTAGTTCCAATATCTTAGGCCAGAGAGGGCAGGGGATGGGGGGCAGAAACAAGGCTGAGCCCAAAGCAGCCTCACTATTTTCTGCCTCTGAGAAGTGTTGAATTCTATGGAAAACACATCACTGATTTGATGACGCTGTCATTGCTCTTGTTAATGTTATTAAATAACTCCCTGTGCATTTATTAACTGTAAACCCTGAGATAAAGTTGCTTTACAGCAATAAAACATCAAGCCACTTCCACAAAGAAAGCTTTGATTACATCTCACACAAAGCTGAGATAAGGCACAGGTGTAGTGACCCAGCAGATCAAGGGTGTTCTGCATTTCAGCTCTCTCTTCATCATTATCTTGCTTTGTTCTCCTGATTGCCTGACTTGTTTGTAAAAAAACAAGTCAAAAGCCACCAATAAAATAAAAAATCATTTTGGAAAAACTGATTTCTAGCTTCATAATAACAAATGAACAAAAACATAACTTGCCAGCAGACAGGTGACTGGTCTCTGATTCAGACATGTATGACTGTTTTCCCAAAATCTTCTTCACTCTCCCCATTCTCATCAGCTTCTCCATCATTTTCAACATCTTGTATGAGTAAGTCAGAAAAGAAATCTGTTGGAAACCCCTGTAACAAGAGACCTGAAGGTTAATGAAACAAGCAGATTTAGGCTTCTGCCAAGGTGAGTGTATTTATGCATGACATTTACCCATCTGCACTGATGACAGTACTTTCTCTGCCTGCTCTCCTTCTGCTTACTTCTTTATCAATCAAATGACATATTTAGGAGTGGCAGTGGGTGTGATGAGGATGACAGCACCTACACCAGCATTAACACTGTCCCTGTTTAATTTACTGTGCTGTACACACACATCCGGTGCTGTGAACGGCCACAGCGTTTTTGCAATGCATGCACCGGCTTCAGAAAAAAGAACTTTTAACACCCAAGAACCAAAAGAGCCAGAGAAAGAAATGTTTTTTTAAACTTTTCTTTGATCTGGTTAGTTGTTCAGACAGATGCTGGAACACAGAGCAAGCCATTAGACTCCAAACTTTTTGCCTACCACTCACCCTGCCATCTATACCCTGGTAGCTCCTTGTGGCCAATCAGTTCTCCCAGCCTTAGTTTATTGCTGCTCTTGCAGGTGGTTGTTGTGCCAAACCCATTAGACCCTCTCATTTATTGATTCTGTGACCAGCCATTACAGCACAATTTACAGGCCTGCATGCCCCTGTGCACTTACATCTCTTTTTCTACCTGGGCTGGAAAAATATTAGGCAGTCCCTCTTGCAGCAGTTTGTCTCCATTTTGGGTTTCTTCCCATTCTATTTTCCACACCGAACAAGTTATTTCAGTCTTTTCTTTTCAAAAACCCCATTTTTCATTCACTTGATTAATATTTTCAAGTTCTATTTTGGACTTTCCCACTGTATAGAAGTCTTTAATCTTACTATTAAAATACTAGTGCAGGATTTAAGTGATACTGTTTGCAGAATGAATGGAAAATTCACGTGTGAAGAGTGACTGCAAAGGGCAGTATCTGTCTGGTGTTCTGAATAAAATGATACAGCTCTTAAACTGCTGGTAAGGCTTTTTCATTGCTTAAGGAATGGCCCAGCTCCCATTTTCCCCTGGCTTCATTTGGCTGAATCCCAGTTCCTTTTGAAAATAATTGATTGCAGAAAATCTATCTCTTTTTTAGCGTTATTTATCTCCAACTTTACTTACCACAAAAGCAATTATGAGGGAGCTGGGAGATGGCTTTTCCACTCAAACTGGTTTGCCTATAGGGAGAGCCAGGAATCAGAATTTCTCATGGCTTCAGAAAGCTGGGGGATGCATTTCAGCCACATAAGCCCACCCTGGGCATCCTGTCCTTCTGCCCACATCGGATATGCTGTTCCCACCATCGCTGGTCCTGTGCCAAGGATCACGTGGCACCATGTTGGGAGTATGCATTTCCTATGCCATTTCCCAAGCAGTACGGGAATGCACTGCTTGTCCCTGCCTCCAGAAGCTCCAGGAAAGAGGTCACCTTTTCTCCATGTCACTTCATTGTGAAGAAAGTTTTGATGTGAGAGAGCAATGTGCTGAGAGCACACATTGGTGGGTTTCACAGAGCTAATTGTTGAGGTTGAGAGGGACCTCTGGATTTCGTCTGGGCCAACCTCCCATGCTCAAGCAGGGACACCTAGACCCAGTTGCCCAGGACCATCTCCAGACAGTTTTGGAAAACTGGTAACCTACGTCAGTGCTTGGTGACCCCCACAGTGGCGGCTTCCTGATGTGCAGGGGAAAACTGATGTGTTCGTGTCCATGGGCCCTGGTCCTCACACTGGGCACCAGAGGAAAGAGCCTGGCTGTATTCTCTTTTCACCCTCCCTTCAGGTATTTATACACATGCCGAGCAGTCACAGCTCTCTGAGCATTTCCTCACAGGAGAGGTGCTCCACAACCTTCATCACTTTCCTTGGAGTATCTCTTGTACTGGGGAGTCCAGGACTGGACCCAGCATTCCAGGAGTGGCCTCACCAGAGCTGAGCAGAGAGAAGGATCCCCTCCCTCAATTTGTTGGCAGCACCTCTCCTAATGCATCCCAGGGCACCATTCAACTTCTTTGCTCTAAGTGCACTTTGTTGGGTCATGATCAAGTTGGTGTCCACCAGGACCCCCAGATGCTTTCCTGCCAAGCTCCTTCCCAGATGGATAGCCCTCAGCACAAACTGGTGCCTCAGATTGTTCTTCTCCAAGTGTGGGAATTGCACTTTCTGTTGAACATTATGGTGTGCCTTCCAGCCCATTTCCCCAGCCTGTTTTGTTCTCTCTGGATGCCAACACAACCCTCTGGTGTATCAGCCACCTCTGCCTGTTTGTCATCAGCAAACTCGTCCAGGTGCACTCTGCCCCATCACCCAGGTTAACCCTTTGCAGAGTCAGGTTGGTGACACAGACTTGGTGGTCCCAGGTCTTTCCAGCACACTCTGATGACTCTCTTCTAGCAGAGACACTGCTTCCTGAAATCTTTGTGATCCTGGAGCTTAGCTGTGATTCTCCAGGTATTTTGTCAAACTCAGTTAACAATAATAATAAAGAGACAACGCTGATTACAGCTTAATAAAAGAGATCCTTTTCTCCAGCTCCTTGTAGGCTGCGGCTGATGTTTAAAAGCAACAAGATGGTTATTTTGTCTCTCACTGCTGTTTTCTTCTGGCTGCTTCTGGAGAATGAGAGGACAGCCTCTACCTCTCTGATCTCTACCACTGATTGCAGTTGCAGTGCTGGGCAATAAGAGGGCATGATTACGACCACAGCAGAGTTGCTCAGTGAGTTAAACTGGCTGGGCACATTTTCATTACAAACATTAATTGATAAATGAGGAGGACAGAATTACTGATGGCATCTAACACAAGAAATACTGGCACCATATAGGTTGTTTAGAACATATAATAAACCAAATGATGAGAATTTACTGGTGGGTGTCTGTTTCTTCCATATGAAGCCATAAATTTGGTTTGGTATTGCTGAGAGTGAGAATGCTTTTGCTGAGGCTCCTACAAGACCCAAATAAAAGCTCGTCTAGCAGGGTAGCAGTGAGAAACTGGGATTGCTGCATACCTAGATTATGCAGGAAGGCCCTGGGGCAACCACCAGCAGGCCACTGTTTAGAATTTCTTGTATTTCTTGTGTTCACTGTTGTTGTGCAGCTGTGCTTCATTCCAGCCCTGGGACTGGTGTGGAAAGGTCAGAAAGAGCCCTTTGGAGCAGGGACACAGCAGTGCACAACAGGAGCATGAGGCTGCATGGATGCTCCCTTCTTTACCTGCTTTGCCCTGTCTTTTTCTTTTTGTGGATACACCTTGGAGCTGGTTGTGCTGTTGGTGTCCCTTGTAGAAATCATCCTTTAGCATGGGACGATTTTTCAGGGAAATGTGACCTAAAAATCATGCAGAACCTCTTTGATAGATTTGCAGGTAATAAAATACTTCTAGTCCCTTGGAAATGGCTGGATGACTGGCACTCAGCACAAAGCCCTGCAAAAGACCTTGGTTAAAAGGGAATTAAGATTGACTCTGGTTTAAACATTTAAACATTATGTTTAGGGCAATGTACTCCAAACCTCTGAAGATCCGGAAAGGGCTAGCATTTAAAACTAAATTTCTGGAAATTAGGGAATGCTGTTCATGAGAATGCAGCTAGCTTCTTTTGATGCTTCCTGAATTTTGTAATAGTGGAGACTAGCAGCTTCATCTGTCCCCCATCAGGACTTTTCAGACCTTTTTTAATTGTGTCCCTGCTCACCTCTTTTTCAGATTGAGCGGTACAGGACCTGTCCCACATTAACTGTTCCCTGGCTGGTTGGATTGATCACTCCTGCTCTGCCCACCCATGACTCCCCCTTTGCCCTGGCTGAGGCTTTCCCCCACTTCCTGGCCCCACTTATCCATCCTTGCAATGGGTGACTTGAAAGGAGCCAAGTGCTGCCCTCCAGCTCTCTCCTGTGGCTCCTTGGCCCTAGCTCCCTGCAGGGCTCAGCTCAGCCCTTCCAGGTTCTCATTGTGGAAAAATGACATTATTTCTTGAACAACTCAGCACTGATCCCATAGGAACTGTTAACCCATTAAAATCTAATTTTCACAGGTTTTCTTTTATAATGAAATTAAGGCAACTGGGTGCAACTGTCACTGTCCTAAGGACAGCATGTCTTCAGGGAGCCCAAGGGAGAAAACCATCCCCATCCTAAGTACCTATGAGTGAAATCATCCTGCAACCCTTGAGCAGCACCACCCTGCTAGGGGGCATGGTAAAATGGACAGAGTCATGAAAAATATTTCTTCTAGCTGCCATCACAAAGTCTTTAACATGGAAAGCAAAAGGAAATGCCTGTGCAGCCTCAGAATTGCTCGGGACCTGAAATAAAAACAGAATCACTTGGCCCTTTTTTTTTTCTACACTGGTCATTATATCCAGCTAGCTCAGGCAACCATCTTCATTCCTGCTGGAAAACATGTGAAAAAAATCATCAAGGCACTTTTAAATGACTAGAAACGCCTACAAGAGTCTAAAAATACACAGCAGTGGCAATGCGTGCAGCAGCAGTTATTGTCTCTGTGCTTGAGACTGCAAACTGATAATTTCACATGCCAGCATTAAACAGAGGAGACCGGCATCTGTACCCAAAATACAAGTGCTGGTGCCATGGATGGAGCAGAGATCTGCTCTCAAAATCATTTTCCAGCCTTAACCTCTCGGCTCCTTTTTTGTGTTCTGTTCTTTAAAATGGCAACAGAATTCTCTGCACAGCTTTCCAGAGAACAACAGGGTACAGGCACCGATGTGTGATCCCTGTGAGATCTGGGAATGGAAAATACCATGTGCCATACCAGAATGCAATGGCTGGGGACAGGGGTTAGTGGTGAAAAGGGCATTTTTAGGTTAATGGTTGGACTTAGTGATCTTAGAGGTCTCTTCCAACCTCTGATTCTAGATAAGTGTGCTGTGTAAGTACCACCTAGGCAGAAAACACCCTGCTGTGCCGCTGCTGCTGCTTTCCAGCAGGCTGGAGCAGGGCTGATGGTTCCCTGTGGGGGGATCCTTGCAGGCTTTGTTGTTTGTGCCTTCATTAGAAGGAAGATCAGCTAATATAAATTTCCTCTCCCCATCCTCGGAAAGGGTGGGTACTTCAAGTGATATGTGCCCTGTTAATCAGCTCCACCTCTACCAGCCCTCGGTTGCTTCTGCTCTCAGGGAAGTGCTGCTCCTGAGTGAGCAGTGCAAAAACTCGGGTCATAGACCATTCCTCGATCTCTCAGTTTCACAGCACTAAAGCTTTTCCATCAGGCTGCTGCTTGGCTGGCTTTTTAAATTAAACATTGCTGTTAATTGCATAGATGCAAATCTGAGTGCCACAGAGAAGAAAATACTATGTATCTCGGTACGATGTAAAGCCAATGTAGGTCACTTCATACACACATTTGGTGCATATATGCGTATTCAGATATGAAGCAACTAGGGGATCTATAGCTCTTTCTTCAGTAGATTTGGTGTGTTTGGACTGCAGCTTGAAATTTCAATGTAGTATGCAGGGAGAGCTGGTTTTCTTGTTGTTAAGTCAGCAGAGAGAGAGCACATTCACACAAGAGGCACTGGGATCCCAGAAACTTTACCTTGGTTCACACTTTTTTCTTCCCTCCTGCAGTACAGCAGTCAAGCCACAAATCTTGAGGAACAGGAGAGAAAACCCATACATGAACTGAAAATTTACTGTCAGGCTGAGCAGCTAAGTAACAGCTTTTCAACCCAATTTTCATTTAGGTGTTCTCAGGCTAGCTTAGCAGAGCTCTGGAAAGGTAACATTCACATGAAGATGAAGACTAATAACAGTAATTCTTCTTGGAAAGCTCCCACGCCAGAACACTCAGAGAGCTGTACTGCAGGGTAGCAAAATCATGATGCTGTAACTCACGTTCAAAATGTGGAGAGTGAGCAGTTGTGATGCCATTCGCACCAAAAAATTACCATTCTTAACTAATTTTTTCACTGTTCTTGCGAAGTGTGGTGAGGCACAGGATGCTGATGAAGGTGGTGACGGCAGGGAAGGTGTGTTGTCACATGCTGAGGTTACCTGCTTCCACAGCCTTAAAGCTGAGATTTGCTAAATCCGTGGCTGGGCAGCTCCTGCTGTTAGCCATTAACACAGCACCTCTGATGGCAGGGGCAGTGTAGGGAGGTGACTTTGCCTGCACTGTACACACTGACTGGTTCCTGGGCACTTTTTCTCTCTTGCTTTGTGTCTGTGGCTGTGTACACACACTCAGTGGTGCACACACCACCCTCACAAAGAAGAAGAGGACAATTTGCACCCCAGGGAAACTGGTTGTTTGCTGGGTGGTTCTGTGTCACATATTGTAAACCTGAAGAACCAAGATACAACCTCTGCTTGTCTGTACAACTCCAGGGATGCCACCGTGGTTTTTTTAAGCTCCTGGGTTCAAATCTGTATTGTCCTTCTTTTTTTTTTTTCCCTACAAAAGCTCACATCATCAAGGGGAGGTGCTCGAATTCACTACTTCCTCTGAGTGCTACCCTTGCCTGATTCTCATACCCTCTGTGAAATAGCAGTAGCAGAGTCCCAGTTTCAATTGTGAATATGGATTTATATGGGATTTTGGATCCTCTGAGGGATTGTGTAGATTGAGTGAATCACCGAATCAGGACGAAAACCCTTCCAAAAATCCCCAGACATCAAGAGTCTGGAATTCCCTTTCTTTCTGCAGATCAGGCTCTTGGTTCAATCAATAAATAAAATATTTTAAAAAGCAGAAAAAAAGGGGAGAAACAAAGAGAGAAAATGATAAATAGAGATATTTGCAGCATTACAGAATTGTTTTTAAAATACAGTTTCCTCATGGTTCTTCTCTTCTTTAACCCACATTAGATGTGAATTTCTGAAGGATTCAAGTGTGGTTATTTTTTCTTATCTGGTATTTTCAGTCACAGTATTCTTTCTTTTCCTTTAATTTTCATGGAAACTTTCTGCACTTTTAACAATTCAGTCAGATTTACTGGAAGAACAGAGGCAGAATTTCTATATGTGGCTGGATGGGCTCCATAGCCCCAATTTCCCGTGATTCACAGGACTGCCTTACTGGTTTTTGACATTCCTCCTATGCAATGACTGACACATGGAGTTGATAATTACAGCTAAATATACACATACATATACTGAATAAATTTAATTTTCTTCTGTCGCTCTTACCATTCTGGTTTGTGACACATCTAGATGTGTCAGTTGACTTAAATGACTTCTTGCCATTTTGCATGTTCTGTCTCTCCCACGAGTTAGCTCCAAAGCTGTGTCAGGAATACTTTCTGATGACACTGCTGCAATTCAAAATTGTGCAGGTGAGCTCAGTAGCTATTTCTTTCTCTCATTCAAATATTTAAGCTGATCTGTCACTACTGACTCAATCTCTTTATTGCTTTCTGCAGGAGTTGACATCTCTCTGTCAGACACTTTGGGCTTTGGCATGTTCTGTGGTTTTAGGGTAACAAAGCTACAGTCCATAATTTCCACGTTTGATGTGGCCTGGAGCAGAAAATATCCTGTTGTGAATTGCTTGAGCAGAACCTTTGAAAGAAAAAACTAAATTACATTAATGTAAATAAAATCCTAGAGGTAAAGTGATGGTTGTGAAACACCAGTGCTGGGAATGAAATAAGAAAAACAGCTTAGAGAAAGTGTTTACACAGAGCACTACAGGTACAGCTGCTTTTAAGGCACAGGTGGGCTTGGCAGCTTCTTTAGATCCTTCCACTCCAGGTGAGTTCTTCCTTCAATCATCTTCAGTTTTTCAGACATCTACATTTTTTTCCTGGTCCCTCCAGCCAACCTGTGCCAGATCAGCAGATTTGCTCTTCCAAGAGAGATGTATTTTTTCACTCTGAATGTCACATCATGACAGCCTCCCTGTGCATGTTGCAGAGGTGATTAATGTAACAGTGTTTTTTCTTTTCTTTTTTATTTGGGAGTTATTTTACTTGTTCCCCTCATTACTTTACCACTCCAGAGAGTTAGCAGAGATCTCCTTCATGACTGAAATTCATCCTCAGCCAGAGCTGCTGGACTGAGAGCAGGTTCCCTCTAACTTCCACTTCAAGTACCCAGCCCTGGAAAGCCTTTTGCATGCAGTCTCTCTCCAGCAATGCCACCCAAGCAAAGGCCACTCAGGTGGATGCAGTATTTTGAGGGGAGCCACCAGCAGTCTAAAACCATGGAGGTTTATGCTTTTCTCTGGCTGAACTTCTGGCTCTTCTGTGCTGCACTGTGTAATTAAACTTCATACCAGCCGTATCGTCACTGACAGTGCCAGAGAAACTTCGCTCTGCTCTGCCATGACAGGAGCTACCAGCATCTCTCCTAAGAGCATTTCATGTGCTTCAAGCTCTTTGCCAGAGAGAGCATACCTAATTTTACTTTAAATGGATGTTAATTTGACATGTGCATTTAAATGACTGAGATAAATTCTTGGCTTTTTGACATTAAAATTTATTAAGTGACAAGCGCTTTTTGAATATTGTTATTTTCTGAAAGGTTCTTTTTCTCTATAGCACCTAATAATAAAGCTCTAACACGTAAGAGTCCTGAATTTGTAGGAAGTTGCACTGAATGGTCTAACAGGTCATTTTCATCTCTGCCTTACATGGGAATAATAGAATAATAATAACCAAGGTTGCAAAACATTCCTACCCTAGCTGAATCAGCTAGCTTTTTTTATGGACTGGTTATTCATTGAACAATAAATATTCATGGATTTGACAGGAAAGACATAGTGCATAATTTAACCTGAGCAAAATTAAACAGGACAGGCAGCCTTATCCCCAGTAGATCACAAAGGACTGAACTTGAGTGACAGCCTTGAGTGACAGCTTAAGAATGCCTGACAGTCACAGAAGTATCAGATTCTTTAACAGCAATTGTAAAGGCTTCTTACATTGTGTCCTCGAGTCTATTCAGTGCTAAAATCCTGCATAGAAGAAGAATGAGCTACTAATGCTACCATTCCAGAGAAAAATTCAATACCTGATGCTTTTCACTGTTACTTTTGTCCCCCGTGCTCCTTCTGGATGTACAGACGGCCAAACAGAGACTTGCCTCTAGAACAGCCTTCATAGCTCAACTTTTGAAAACATAAAACATCTGAGTTTGGTTTCTCAAGAAGAAATAAATGCTGCAGTTGCTGTGCCAAAGTTTGGCAGAAGGCTCTGGTTCTGTACTCACATCACATAAAATCACCGTGGTGGGGAAGTGGAACAGGCTGCCCAGAGGGGTGGTAGCTGCCCCAACTCTGGAAATATTCAAGGTCAGGGGGGGCAGGGATCTGCTCATTGCAGAGGGGTTGGACTAGGTGAACTTTAAAGGTTCCTTCCAGCCCAAACTATTCTATGAAATATCACTATGTATTGACCACATGTTATGTTACAGTTGTTGAGGATTTTCTGTCAGAGGCTCCTGTATCTGCACTGGCAATATGAGCCCAGCAGAAGAATAATAATCCCTGTGTGCAGCCTCTCCTGCTCTTACACACACACACAAATATACACAAACTGATAAATTTATTTCCCCCTTGCTGGAGGGCTTGCTGCCAGCTTTCCCTCCAGCTTGCATCTTTTCCCACATACTGCTGATTCCTGTCATCCTTCCCACTTCTTCCCTGCCCTCTGCCCATGGCAACAAGGCTGACGCCAAAACTTCTCTCGGACAGATACCTGATGAGGAAGGCTCACCCAAGAGGGTAAATGTTCCCATCATGTTCCCAAGGGCAATGGGAAATTAAATGTTCCACCAAACCTGGTGGAACAGCACAAGCTGCCTCATTAAGACTCAAATGTTAACTGTGACCCTTAAATACTGGGGATCTGACTGCTACCATTTATCAGTGTCTCATTTAGTTGATATATACTGCACTGGTTAGGTGAGCTGTGCTGAGTTCCAGATGCTCTCAGCTATAAAGTTCCCACCTTCTTGTGGCTTTACCCACCCACAAATGTCCTGTTGACAGGCCAGGAAACCAGAGGTGTACCCCATCCCTTAGGCTGCAGAACCCCAAAAGAATGAATAATGTCCTGAAAACCTGAGTGCAATGGCTTTAAAGAAAACCATACTAAAACCTCTCCTCTGATTTATACCAAGAATGACAGATGTTATTTTAGAGAATTGGTTGAAATTCATCACTACTTAAATAAAGTATCCATTTCAGTATGCATAGCTTTCCACCTGTTTCTGAGCCTAGCAGAAAAATTCATGCTTTTTCCCTGTGGAGATACCCTCTCTCAGGACCAAAGGCCTCCACCCAGATCAACATTTTATAATCCTTAAGGCTATTTAATATTCCTGGAGGGCCTCCTTATCTTCTCCAGGAAAGCCTCCTTATCTTCTCCAGAGTGTTGTTTTATCTGCCCACAGTTTCCTTTTCTTCCCATAGAATGCTGTCCTCATCCAGATGGGCTCTGTATTACTCCCCAAGGAGCTGATCTTTCCAGAAATTCTTATCCTGGGATTTCTCTAAGTCATTTCCCACCATGATTCCAGGTGCTGCTGGTTTGGAGAGGGGTGCACCAGCCTTTTGCATTGCCCTGCTCCCCTCATCCCAGATGAGCAGGTTCCCATCTGAAGGACAGACACCTCTGCCCTTTTGCCTGTGTTGTTTGAGGTACTCTTGTCCCTCTGACCCTTGGCAGTCTCCTGCCCCTTCACAGACTCCCCCAAGATATTTACAGCATCCTTTTGAACAATGAAAAGACCACAAAAATCTAATTTTCTGTTCACTATTCTACCTCATAATTCTACAGCTAGGATTCAAGGGGCTTAATTATTTATCCTGTTTCATTAGATTTATTATGACTTTTTGCACAGTGCCTCCAGCTCCACAGAGGGAGTAGGCTGCATTATAAATAAAAAACTGCCCTGTGTAGCAATTTCAGCCAGCTTTCTTCACAAAAAAAAGGCTTGCTTCTGAAAGAATGGCAGAGGAGCAGCCCAAGGCAGGGAGAAACAAGGAATCATTTCTTCTTCCCTCCTGCCCTTTCAGGGTTCAGCTGGAAAATTTCTTAGGGAAACAAATTCGACTCTGGCATGGAGGAAGCGATCCAGGTGTCTAAACAGAAGCATCCAGTGACATTTTTAACACTGAACCCCTTTACAGGTGGTCTGATAGAAGATAACACACAGGAGATCTATGTCCTTTGGGAGCTGCAAGTGGAAGCTGAGATATCCCAACACATACTGGGCACAGGGCACCCAGGTGTATGAGTGAGTGCCACCTTGGAGTCTGCCTCTAATTCATGTGGCTTTGGATCAGAGAAAATCAGGAAATCATTTTGCTTTTATGAGATTTCCATCACCTGAACATGCATGAAATTATACAAATAAGACTTTGAGAGCCTTTTCTCATATGGCACAGTAAAAATATTGCCATTTGTTCTTTTACTGTGCTCCTGAGGCAGGCTTATAAAGATGTATGGTAATTATATCAGAGTACATTTTTCAATTAAAACGTCATTACTATCTCACAGAATATGACTAAATTATATCATTTTGTTCCACAAGTCTGCAAGCACTCTTTTGGTTGCTATCAAAATAATTTTCTGCAGACAAATCTAAGAGTTCAGAACTAACAGCTAACAAGTCTGATGCTAGTTTAGATCTGTTCTCTGACTAGAGAGAGGCCTTATGTGAACAGATGCAAAATTAATTTGAGAAAAATTATGTCTTTACTTGTTGAAACTCTTATTATTCCTCTCTGTTACCATCTCTTACCATCAAAAGAAATAAAGCCCCAAAGAATTGTGTCATGCTGCTGGAAAAGGTACCATTTTGAAAACTCTAGAACAGAGACACGCAGCACTTAGAGAAGTGCAGTCCTAATGGCAGCTGTGTCTCTGATACCCACTGGTGACTGTGACCCATTGTTCACCCACAGTAACAGAATTTCTCAGAGTTTGGAACCATTGGCTTCAAGTCCAGCGATGCTGGGTGGAGCTGGAAGGAATCTCTGGGCTCCTGGCAGGCTATGAGCCAAAACAAGCACTTTGCTCCATACTCATGCTGGTTGCTTCTGAAGCATAATAAAATCCATCTGTGGGTTTCATTACCCTGACTAGCTCCCCTACTTTGGAAAACTGTCTGGAAGACACAAAGAGCACACACACTAAATGTCAGACACATTCTCAGATTGTGTCATTAGGGTATGACTAAATCTGGCAGCCAAGGGAAGTGCTACTGTATCTTGTGTTATTTGAACTAAAACGAAGTGACCGAGCTAAAGCTGAGCATGGATACAGACAAGACCAGGTGGTCTTCAAAAGAAAACCTGTGATCCTAAATCTACCTGAAAGCTTGCTTTAGGAGAGTAGCCTGACTTTTAAATGGGTTGGTTCCCCTAAAGTCTTTGGGAAGAAGTGGTGGATGAGTGGATTAGAAAAACAGGTCTGTCTTTAGAATAGGTATTTTAAACTGGGTTTATGTTTCTAGTTTTTGAAATTTTGGCCATTTGAACACCTTTTCTGTGAAAGTATGCAATATTTTCTTTATGTACATTTTAAATACATTTAGTGCAACTCAGGCCCTGATCCTGCAGGACATGAAAGAGACACTTCACTGACAGAAGTTGTCTCTATTTTCCTATTGAAATTGTCTTCAAGTTTAGACAGGAGTGTTCAGATTGTTTGGCTATAGAATGTTTCACCGAGTCACAGTGACCTCTTTGTAACACCTTGAGCCAAATTCACCTAATGTCACCATTCTTTGATGACAAAATCAACCTTGCAGCCAGCAACTGAAGACAGGCAGGAAGGATGAGGTGTTTCAAGAGGACTATAGGAGAAACCAAGATTAAAAATCATCATGATTGCTAGGAGATAACCCTTGGAAATCTGTTCCAGCTTTTTCCTGTTTCAAGATTTTTTTCAAATGTCTCAGTACTTCTGCTAGAAGCAGCTTCTAGTAAAATACTTCCTTGTCTGAATGTCAGAAAACAGCTTGTTCCATAGGAATAGTTCAGATAGACACAATTCTGTTCATTAAGGAAGTCTTGCTCTCTGGGACACCCTCTCAGTCATCTTCTCGGTGAGATATTTTCTTCTTTGTAAATGGTAATGGAAAGATTTTTCCTTCTTCTCTCATTTTGCCTTATCTCTGCCTCCAGGAGCTGTTTCTTCTTTCCAGAACTTTTTTTTGTTCCCACTACAGCTCCCTGTTTGATGCTATAGCTGGGAAAGACTGATGGTGGAAAGAACATTGTTTAGTCAAATACCTTCTGAATTTTTAAATTAAAAAAAAATGCAAAACATTGTTTTTCTAGGCAAGAGGTTTTGTGGTGCAAGTGCAGCAAACAGCACATCTGCAGGGGTGACCTGGTGAATGAAACCTTTGGGTGCAAAGTTTTGACATTTGAGCTCCTGCCATAAATTTGTGAAGTTGCAGCAGCAGGATATATTATTTCTTTCTCTTCTGTTTTTCTTCTTTTCTCCTCACAAAGTAAATTCTGTTACCAAAAAGGACAAAGAGGTTCTTTCAGCTTCCAACTCCTCATCCTTTGCCATTTCAACACAAATTTCCTGGTAATATATGGAGATAAATTTCACTCCAAAGTGCTTTCAACATCACTGCTACCAATAACATCCTGGGAGGGACTAGATGGATAAAACTTTGCTCTCTGGCACATCAGTAAAAAACTTCTTTTCCTTTCAAGGATAAGGAGTGGAAAGCTCTCAACACCTTTTTTGAGGAAAGCATAACTGGAACTTGGATATTTGGATGGATTCTGTGCATGGAGTGTATCTAGGACCCTTTTCACCTCTTGAATCCCACACCAGACCCCACTGGCTCTCTACCGAGCAGCTCTCCACTGGCCTTAATGGCAGCTGGGACATCCCAACAGCAACATTCCAGTGTCTGCAGTTTGGATCTGATTCCCAGACAGGAGGCCAGTAGCAGTGGACACAGATGCATGTCATACCAAGGGCATGAGATGCCACTTACTGTGTGGCACTGCCACTTCCACTGCCTACCAATGGACAGCGACCTCAAAGTGGGTAGGTGACTGCTCTGCCTCAGTGGTTCTTCATCCATCCCTAAAACAGCAGTAATCACTTTCTAACCAACACATGGAGCTGTCTTAAAGAGTTTTCCTCACCTGTCCAAAGGCTTTAATTTCTGCCCATGTGGAGGTAAATCGTTCAAGGCAGCATCTGTGTTCTTGGAAAAGTTACTGTGCACAGGAGGGGCCATCTGCTGTCGCTGCAAGTGCTCAGGTATCTTTGGATTTGGGAAGTAGGTATTTTTAGAGAGAAAAAGAGATGGCAGGAGTTACAGAATCCCAAAATACCTTCACTGATTTTAGGCAAAGATCTGTATATGCCATATATGCCATATGTTTTGTAGAAGGAACTTCAGGCACCTTCCAGTGGTAAGTCAAGCCAAGTTTTGGTTACAACTCCATCTTTTTAAGATTCAGCTTTAGGAAAAAAATCAGTTCTCAGGTTCCATGTCCTTCTTTAACAGTTGCTCCATCACACCATCACCCTACAAAAGCAATAATGTAATGCAGAGAGGCCTTTCCACGGCAGCCTTCTGACCACTGCACACAACCCTCTCCACACTGTGTGGCCTCACAGCTCCAGAGTTAATGAGAAATCATCTAATGCCAGAAAAAAAAAACCTCAACAAACAAACAACAAAACAAACAAAAACACAAGCCCCAAAGTAAGACCTTCAGTTGGTTCATTTGATGAATTTAAACTTAGAGCAACTGTAGATGATCTGAAGCTGCAGACCAGTTTCTTCCAGTTCAAATAAAGAATCTGGGCATCTGGTAGTCTTCTCAGCCTAAGAAAAGACATTTTCTATAGGCCATGAGAAGTTGTTTCCTACCCTTGCTGCTCTGATGGTTTAGAAATCAGATTCTATTTAATGGCCCATTTCTACTCACTTGATCTAAGTCTTTTTTTGATTATTATTTCGCATAAGCAATTCTTTATCCTTCGTATAGTTACATAGATTAGGTTTATGCCCTTAGCCTTTCTCTTAGTAGCCTAAGCTAGCTGAACACTGTAGATTGAACAGAAAAAACAGATTCACCATGCCTCTCTTTTTTAATGATCTTTTCCTTCCTTCCTTCCTTCCTTCCTTCCTTCCTTCCTTCCTTCCTTCCTTCCTTCCTTCCTTCCTTCCTTCCTTCCTTCCTTCCTTCCTTCCTTCCTTCCTTCCTTCCTTCCTTCCTTCCTTCCTTCCTTCCTTCCTTCCTTCCTTCCTTCCTTCCTTCCTTCCTTCCTTCCTTCCTTCCTTCCTTCCTTCCTTCCGTAATAAATTATGTGTAAATAAAAATTCGTAAAGATATATAAATAAGATGTATATGTTAAAATAATAAAAACCAAAGATGTGTATGTAAAAAGAAAGAAACCTTCCTCCCAAACCTGGCTGGGAGCTCTTCTCCGAAAGAAAAAGGATTGTAGCCAACACCCAGATAAGAAACATTAACTCGGAAAATAGGCAGGATGGGAGCCATCAAAGACAACAAAAGGACTAGCTCGGGGGAGGAACCCAACTCCGGACCTGACCAACGTCTCTGCAGACCTCGGTTGTGAAACAATCAAAGTCGACAAAGACAAGCCTCAGAAAAAGTATCCGCTGCTAGTCCTGAATCACCCACCTGTCAGACCAATGTTGGAGATACAATCACTGGAAACAAAGGGGGAGACTCCGCCAAGATTTCCATCGGCACCAACCCCGGATCACACCACTTCTGCCTTGATAACCCAAAATTAAAATACATACAGAGTCTCTTTACATATGAGGAGACTCTGTCCGGACACAAGTTAGGTCTATTCTTCCAAGCCAGGAAATCTATTCACCAAACAATCAAGAACACTTGGTGAATAGAGCCTGCTTGGAATTTTAGCCTGAGGACTTAAAAATCCTATAAAACCCCAAGCCTGAGAGCGCTCAGACGTGGACTTGGGAAACCTACACCTCGGGTGTAGGTCCTGTCCACCCAGCGCTGCGCTGATCATTTTTATTGTGGTTTTTCTCTCTGGTTTTTTTTTCTATGTTGTTTATTAATAAATTTCTCTTTGATTTTATCCCAAAATTGCCCTTCCTCCCTCCCTCCCTCCCTCCCTCCCTCCCTCCCTCCCTCCCTCCCTCCCTCCCTCCCTCCCTCCCTCCCTCCCTCCCTCCCTCCCTCCCTCCCTCCCTTCCTTCCTTCCTTCCTTCCTTCCTTCCTTCCTTCCTTCCTTCCTTCCTTCCTTCCTTCCTTCCTTCCTTCCTTCCTTCCTTCCTTCCTTCCTTCCTTCCTTCCTTCCTTCCTTCCTTCCTTCCTTCCTTCCTTCCTTCCTTCCTTCCTTCCTTCCTTCCTTCCTTCCTTCCTTCCTTCCTTCCTTCCTTCCTTCCTTCCTTCCTTCCTTCCTTCCTTCCTTCCTTCCTTCCTCCCTCCCTCCCTCCCTCCCTCCCTCCCTCCCTCCCTCCCTCCCTCCCCATCTCCCGGCCGGGAGCCGCTGGGCCCAGCCCAGCCCCTGCCCGGGCCGCATGGGCTGGGCAAGGAACGGGAGGCCAGCCGGAGCTCTGTTACCTTTCACAGCCAGGAAAACAAAAAAAGAGAACAACAGAACTCTGGCTTTACATCTTAAGCTGGTGTTCACAAGTTGATCTCACTTTTCAATGGTCAAAACTGCTGTCAATTCTTAGAAATGACTGATAATTGGTCAGGAGGAAAGACTCCCATCAGCCACCAGCAGCTTCAACTTCCTTAGCTACCAAAGTTATCTTAAAGGTAAAGTTACCCCATGACAATATTATATTATGTATAATATAATAATATATATATTATAATTCATGTGTTCTTGGATCTGATGTGCTTGAATAGTAGATCTGCCAGGTCAGGTAAAGCATGGGCAAGCTTTCCTGGAAATTAAGTAGTAAGTCTTAGGCTGTAAGTAACCTGAAACAATCGGTGAACTGAGGGAAGAGATAACTAAAATTCCGTCACCAGAAGGGATTGTTTCTGTGGAAGTGCTCCAAAGCAGTGGTTTGGCTCTTAACACCTCAAATCAAACACACACAGAATGGTAAGATTAAAAAAAAAAATAAAAACAAAAAACCAAACCAAACCAAAAACAAAAAAAAAAAAAAAAAAAAAACCCAAAAATGAACATAATTTTTTCTGTGTTTTATGTTGAGGCATAACAGAAAGTACCTGTTACACAGAGGCAGGATTTGAGCCATGAAGACTCTGAAGAGAGCACAGAGCAGCCCATGGGACACCGCTGTGAGGAAAGCTCCGTGGCAAGCTCTGCTCTGGCAGCACTAATCCACTGCTCCTCATGCTGCCTCTGTGATTCTTACGGCTCATTCCAGTCGAAGAGGACTTAGAGAAGTGCTGCCCCAAGGATGAAAACAACAGACACCTTGTGAATGGTGTTTCCATCTGGTGTGCTCAGTGCATGGGACACGTTGCTTCCCTGTTTCCCCCAAGGGCTGTGCTGGAGGCACTTGGAGCCCACCCAAGAGCAAGAGAACATGACTTGGTTCCAACGTTGTCCCCACGTCTGGGTGGAGCCTGGTTTGAGGCACGCTAAGGTTGTGGAGCAGGAGCTGCAGCCCCCCAGCTGGGCCTGGGAACTTGCTGGTGTATCTACACAGCACATGAGCACCTCCACACCTCCTGCTTGGACACTTGTCCACCCCGGTTCTGTCCTGAGCCTGTGAGCACAGTGCCATCTGGTGAGACGTGGCTGCAGCCCAAACAAGCCTCGCCTCTCACTCAAAAACCCCTTCTAAACCTGAGCCTAAATGCCAGCACACCTCTGAGACATAATTTCATCAGGAGAAGCAACAATAGGCCTGGAATTTCACTAGAAGTGGCTCATTTGTACCAGTCTTCTTGCTCAGGTATCAGCCAGAGGCTGGATTCACTATAGTGCCAAACTGAGCTGGCTCCTAATCCAGCCTTCATCCACTGCAGCTAGGCCTGAAACTGAATCCTTTGGAACCTGAAGCCCAGGATATGAAGAGTCCTTGAACAGACCCAAAGGGACCCCAAAACATTGGATTTCACGTGCCATTGGATTTGTTACACTGTATCAGCTGCCTGAAGAACTGCTCCCACTAAGGATTCCCTTGCTGAGGAAGGTTTTGGGGTCCCCAGGGAATCCCTTTTGGCTCTTGCCCAGCTAGAAACTGGCATGGGGGGAAATGTCATTCTTGAATAATGTGACTTCTTTACAAAGTTTAGGACCTGCTCCAGAAGCCCTCTTGTCGAGCCATGAGACATTCTGTGCATGGCAACACACGGCTGTGAGAAGCCATGGCCCTGGCAGCCACCAAAAGATCCTTCTCATAAAGCATCCCCTGAGCACAAACACCCACCTTGGGCTCTCAGCTGCAGCCTGACACCCGGCCTTGTGGGCAGGCAATGATGATCAGGAATCAGTGGGGTAATTCCTAGTTTATGGGACCTGGAGAGGCTACATAAATCAGGATTTTACCTTTCAAAGTAGGGATTTTAATGCATTACCTAAATATACACATGTCCAGATGCATAGAGGAGCGGGTTGTTTCTCCTTTGTGTTAGGGACAGCACACCCCACCTCCCACCCCCAACACAGCCCTACAGAAGAAAGAAACACAAATGTAACCAATTCCTGTCTTTCCTGCCCACACAGATCACAGGGATGACTTTAGAATCGGTACTGCAGATAACTAAATGAGGCTGTCAGCACTATGGGCACCTCCACACGCTGCAGCCCCACATCACAGTGCAGATGGAGCCAGTGCAGGAACTGTTCAGGTAAATACAGGCTTCTAGAACTGTCTGAGGTGCTCTCAATTACCCCTCCATCCAGGGCCAGCAAGACAAGACCCACATCCTTCTGTGTGGGCCAGGTGGGATGCGCTTAGGGAACCACATCAGACCATGCCTCTCTGCAGACCTTAATGGGAATTCCTGGGTAGATACCTCTATTTGACTCTCAGTCCATTAGTGACAGTGAAATCCTCTTTCTCAACTCAGCTGCACAGCAACAGCTTTTCTTCTTCTTTTTTTTTTTTTTCTTTCTCTTTATTTTCCCCCACAAATCAAGTATTCAGACAGCTGGCTGCCATGAAGACTCCTCACTCCACTCATGTCAATACTGCACTGAACTCCATCCTAGCTCATTTGTGGTCACTCAGTTGTTCTGTGGTATTCCTGCTTTTTCTCCTTATCATGCACCATAACTACTCTACAGCAAACACATGGTTCTTTTTCCTGTGAGTTAAGGCTACAAGTAGGGATTGTGGTCCTCCCTTTTGGAGAGTTAGAATTTTCAGTTCTGTTGAACAGATACAGTGTTAGATATGGTCCACTATCCTCCAGCTGAGGAGGAAAATGCACTGAAAGGTGGCAAAAGGCATATTTAATGATAAATGAAATATGAGAAAATGAAATTAAAGAAAATGTACAATGTTATCTTCTGTTGTCAATGGAACAGTACTTTTTATTATGTCTGTATGCAATGGGAATATTAATTCTGATATGTAGAAGTGAAAATTAAACTGCTGATTTAGATTATCATATTTCAAGAATAGTA
Source organism: Poecile atricapillus (assembly GCF_030490865.1). Classification (NCBI taxonomy): domain Eukaryota; kingdom Metazoa; phylum Chordata; class Aves; order Passeriformes; family Paridae; genus Poecile; species Poecile atricapillus. Next base: position 17,044 of record NW_026709084.1, on the reverse strand, counting down.
ACTTCACAGGCTTTTTTTTTTTTTTTTTCATTCCATGTAAAACCTCTGTGAGTTATAAGCCTTTTTTGTCAACTATATCTTACAAGTGAGAGGTTTATATTCCTGCTGTTATATTAAAGGAGGCATTTTGCTGCTAGGAGAGTTTAGCATTTTATTCAGCTGTGGTAACTTTTCCTTGTACTCTAGCACGAAGCACAATTAAGACAGAAATGTTCAGTAGCTTTATTATGCCCTTGTGTGAGGAGCTAATCTTTTTATCCCCCACTTCATTTTTCAGGGACTCCCAAAAGGTTTTGCAAACTCTACACATTTGTCTAGCACACTCTGTAGTGGCATAAACAAAGAATACATGGATTTCAATAGGGGGTTTGGCTTTTATATCTGCAATAATCCCACTTTCTCTTACTGGAAATTTCAAGAGTATTGGAATTTCCCAGTTAATATTCTAGGCTTGTGGGTAAATTTTGTTCACATTAATTTGGGCTATTTGTTACTTTGGTGGATTAGCAGGGGAACAGAGGACTGGAATTTTTAAAGAAATGTATTTATTATTTAAATAAAAATTTTATGTACACAGAACAACACACAGGTTCATTTCCTGAACTACCAGTGGGAGACAATCTCTGATGAATGCCATTCAATAAAAATGAAAAAAACTTTTTTTTTTTTTTTCCTATAGGAAACCAGCAAACATTCCTAAGGAAGTAATTCCATTAGTAACTTTTCAAGCACTGAAGTTTTGGTCTAGCCTGGCATTCTATGGGCACATACCATGTGCATTTGTTGCCCTGGGTTCTACTGTCTGGCTGCTCCCTCTAATATCTTGCAAATCTATTTGCCAATTTTGGTGGAATTTGATAGAGTAACTGAAGACTCAGTGATACAAGCAAATTAGGTGAGGACATCTGGCTAATTTCCAAGCCTTGGATGGAAAATGGCTATGGACCCAGGGAACATCTGTTGTTACTTTCCCAGGATTATCCTCTGACATCTGGAGCTGGAGGTTCAAAGGTATCCCAAGCAACAACTGCTTCCTTTGTGTCTTGTAATCTTACCGACAAAACCAAGGCAAATCTTGTCCTATTTTGCTTTTGTGATACATAATTAAAGTAGAAAAAGAGACCCTCTGAATAACCTGACAGTGAAAGCTGCAACATGAGCAGTTATCCCTTACTAGACTTTAATATAGTTACTCTCCTCAGAGGTTATCCAGCACACTTTGTCTTTTGTCTCTCTATTCCTTAGGCCTCAATTACATTGTGATAAATTATCCTGAGTAAAGGAAAGTGTGAAGCAGACAGTCTGATAGTTTCTCATTTTCTGACTTACCTCTTGGGCATTGCCAAGTAAACTGCCACAGAAACCAGCCCATAAACATCCCTTCCCCAAACAGTCTTGTAGGAAGAAGCTAAGGAACTGAAATATCCACAGCAACAGGCTTCACCTGGAGCTGTTATTTATAACGACAGACACACAGAACATTTTCTCAATGATGCACATGAGAGGATAGTGCTTGGTCTGATCTTGTGCATGTCAGCAGGCAGAAGCATTTCACAGCTTCTGCCCTGCACCAAGCTCTGCAGCTTCCTGACCATCCCAGGGGATGGAGGTGGTCACCTTGTGGCTCTCAGAGACAGGGGACTTCTGACTGGGCACATAGTGACTCGATAGCACTTCTAGTCCCAGTGTCTTCCTAAGGCTGCCTTAAAATTTTCCCTCAAAAACACCAAAATTGAGGAATTTAATGGTACTACTGAATGTCACTGTCAACTACAGCACTAGCTACACTTGTCACAGGAACTCTTGGTCCCTGTTATTTTTTTTCTATGCTCTTGTGATGATTGAATGTTATAATTTCCAGGATTCCCACAGGCGATCATTAAAATGCTGGCAAGTTTCTATTGATGATTGGTTTCCACTGCAAAAGTAGAGTATTTCTCAGCAGATAAGTACACATTTTTTGCCTTGAACACTGAAAGAAATGTACACTTAATTTCTTTCCCACTGGCTATTTATATTTCAATACACAAGGATAATTCATACAGGAAAATATAACATTCATGATTGCATCCAGCATTTACAAAAGCAGTCAGGCTCTTCCAATTTGAAAAGAAAAAATTATGTAGGAGATGGGGGACTATTTCTATGTTGATTTTGACTTCTGAGTCGTCAGGTCAGGAGAAGGCCCTGTGGCAAAAGTGTTCACCCTATAGAGAGGGTGAAAATAAGCTGAACATGAACACAAACTGGAAAGGAGACAGCATCTCTTACATGGCCCTTCCCCTCTCCACGCTAAACATTGTGTACCCAGAAAAATTCATGGTGAAGTGCAACACCTTCCAAAAAGGCACCTGGTAAAAAAAAACCCAAATGTGTTTTATGTGGGGATGTAAAAGTGCCTCCTGCTCTGAGAGGGGGCTGTGTTTGAGGAGAGCATGGTCTGGCTTGTGGTTTCAGTGGCAGCACTACAGAGTCCCTTTGCTCAGCTCAGCCCAGGACCTCAGCAGTCACAAGGAGAGCAGCACACAAGCTGGAACTGGGTTAGGATGTGTCACCCTGTGGCATCACCTCAGCAGATGATTGCCTCACAGGCAACCCACACTTGCCTCAGAGCTCTGTGGAAGGTGAGAAAAAGCACCCCAAAAGCGGGCAGTGATATTGGACAACTGAAATCCTTGCTGATGTCTAATGCCAGGCACTGGTCCTGGGAATATTCACTGGCAAAACAGCTTTCTCTGCTGGAATAAGAAGCTTTATTACACTGGAGGAAAGAAGAACTAGGAGCACAGAATACCAGCTGTCCAGTTTGGCCATTTGGATGGTGTGTCTCTTCCTGCTGTGCCACTTCCAGCACTGGTGGAGAGCACCAGAGTCTTCCAGAAGTGTCTCCTGCTCCCTTCACTGCCTGTACAGAGTGCATGGGTTCCTTCTCTAAGTGCTCAGATAAAATCCTGCTTCAGTGCAATGGATGAAAGCCACAGTCTCACCTTCTGCTTCACTGGCAAACTTCCTCCACCAAAATTTTCACTCTGCAAGGCTATGGCAATCAGGGAGTCACACCACCATGAGGTCAGGTCTTTTTCCCTATTGGATCTTGCTGCAGGGAAAAGCACTGAGAGTGTAAGAACCAACCTGTGGCTGTGTTTTTTGTGCATGTGCTGTCCCAGCAGCATGCAAAGTTACCATCAAACACCATCATTTTCTTTACCTGAGCTGACCCAGTGTGGACCCATTTTCTTAATGCAGAATGTGTAGCAGTGGGAGTTATATTGGTGATGAACTGTGCAAACCTGGCAGCTGAAGGCAGAATTGCTCCTTCTGAGCTGGAGCAAGCACTTTGTCAGCTCCCTGCTGATGACTAATGCAGCAGGTAACCTTTTCTTTCTTGCAGGGCCTTCCTGAGTGGACTCAAAGCACACATCAATCTTTATTAATGCCGTCACTCCTCCCGCAGAGGTGCTCTCCCTCAAACCCACTTTTTCTGGTGCAGAAACAAGGGCTTTTCAGCAGATTATCCATACCTCTAATTACAGCTGAGATGCCAGATGGTCACCTGCTGATGGGAAGGTGACCTAGCAGGTAACCACCTAAGAAACAGACCTCTGCCAGGGTGAAACAAGACATAAACGAGCCAGCAGCCGAGGTGATACATGTGGGAGTTTGCAAAGAGCTCTGTCAGCTGCATTGATGGGGAAGCAGGGAAATTGCATGAAGAACGAACAAAGTAGTTACCACTCTCTAGAGATTTCTGAATAAATATTTTTTTTTTCCCTCTCAAATAAAAGACTTAGTGAAAGAAATTTGTTGGCGGGTTTTGTGGTTTTTTCCCCCCCTCCTGTACAGCCACAGTTGTGTGGGGTCCTTTGCTTCCCCCTGCTGTCACCCTGAAACGGCACAGGGTGGGCTGTGGCTCCAGCCAGCCGTGGGAGTGGGGAAATTAATGAGGATGGGCTCCGCCGGCAAGCGCTCCCGCATCCCACAGCTCCCACGGTGCTGCCATCGAGAGCTGTGAGAGCGGGAGGCCGGGAGGAATAAAAGCCACCAAGCCCCCGCTCCGTGCCTCACCGCCCACGGGCAGAGTCCCTGGGAGCCGAGCAGAGCTCTGGGGTCCCACCGGAGAGGGCTCTCCCAGCTGGCTCCCACTGAAGGCTGGATTTTGCCGTTCCTCTGCCCCATCTCCCACACGTGCAGGTGAACGGATTTGGCACTCGCAGCACTCTCAGGTAAGAGGGGTTTGCTGGGCAGCGGACAATGTGCTGGCATGAAAGCCAGTGTGGGGCTTTGTGGTTTGTTAGGAAACCGGAACTGGAAGAGGACTTTGCTCTGAATTTTGCAGAAAAGATAGAAAGAAATCGTTCCCTCTAGCAGTCCTTAGAGAAGAGCCCTTGCTCCGGAGGGGTTTGCTGGCCAGTGTACACCTCCCGTGTCCCAGCGGGGAGCCCCTGGCAGTCAGAAGCCATCAAGAGGGAACTGGGATCTTAGGAAGCCCCACCAGTTCTGCCTGCTGTGTCTACCAGCACAGAGTGCGGCACCTGCATCTGGGGGAGAGAAGAGCTCGATTTGAAAAGTCGGAACACCAGAGTACAAATGTGGACATGGCTCTTGCCCGGACTTACACATGGTGGGGCCAGCCTGAAGTTGTCTTTTGGATTTGCTGCAGGTCGGGCATGCACCAGTCAGTCAGTGCTCACATTCTTTTGACTTCTATTACCTAAATATTTAGGATGAGAATAATGACCAGGAAAATAGTTTAAAGCTAAAACCGGCTGAAATAACAAAGCAAACAGGCTGGAGTGTCTGTGCAACACACGCTTGTCAGTGCTGCTTGTAAGGGACAAGGAACTGAGTTACAGCAGGAGGCGGTAATGCAAGACACAGCATGTGTTCCAGGTGGGCAAACCTGGCTGCCGACCACCAGCAGTGAGGGCACTCAGGGAGGAGTATTGGACAGCCTGGAAGAGGCACAGGGGTGCTGTGGCTCAGTTGCAACCTGCCGCCCTAAAAAGCAGCTGTATGGAGAGGCTTCAGTCTCCTGCAAGGGGTTCAGAGACTTGTCCCCGCTGCTTGCTGGCCCTTCTAACCCAAGGGCAGGTCCCTTTCCACTGGGGAAACAAACTCGGGGAAGGACCAATGGGAGGAGGTCCAGAAGTTGGTTTCGGTCTTTAACTTTTTTTTCCTGGCTGAGTTTTACGTTTTTCATATGACTTTCCCAACTCACTAGCAAACTGGGAGCCGGCACAGCGGGGCAGGACGTCCTGCCTTCCCGCCCTTGTATGCCACCAGTGTTCGTGCTGTGCCGATTTCAGTTTCCTGTGAGTTTCAGTGACAATTTCCCTGTTTCAGCCGGGAAACAAAACAGTTCTGCAGCTGCCTCGCTGCTGACTTGCACTTTAGCACCCTCACGCATTGGCACAAAAGAAAAGAATTCATCCTTAACACCCACACATCAGCTTCTGCAGAATCACCAAAGGTGCGGGGGAAAGGGGCAGCACCTTTCTATCTGGCAAATACAGCGATTTCTCCGAGGGATTTGTCAGTCCTGGAGAAGTCCAAGCCAACGTCTGAGGAAGGACTGAAACCATTACCTGGTAGTTCTGTGTGTTGTGCTTTTGCGTGAACACACTTTGTGTGCAGCCATCATGCAATTGCTTTATCTCACCTGTTAGAACTGCACACACAGAACTCGCATTCACGGTCACTTCTGGGCTCCCTCACTAGGTGGTGACATGCTTCCAGATACCGAGTCCTCCTTCAGTTTGTCGTTTTCCTTTTAGTATAGAAGAGCAGTAAATAAAGACAAAACATCCGTTTTACCCTCTGCTTATGGAAATACAGAATTCCCAGCCACGATGAATTCTGCTTAAAGTAATTTGATATTTAACTGATTTTTAATATGACATTGGATTGATTAATATTGTTTCTGTAAAAATGAACTGCTATAAAAGTAATTTTAGTCATAAACATTTATATAAAGATTAATATTTCTGATCTCTGCATAATTTAAAACACTTTTTCAGCAGCCATTGCCAGATGCAAAATGAATGCCTGTTTGTGCACCTTCTAGAAACAAACCTGCACTGGAAGTTTTAAAGTTAATGTGTCATTTGGCTGGGAAAAATACCAGTTTCCCTTCCTCCTTTCTCTTTTCCCTGAGCATGAAACAGTGCTTGTTTTTTCTTGAAATGCTCATCAATTGTTGTAGCCCATAGGTACAGTATTTGTTCTGCTGGAGACGGTTTGGTGGCTGGTATGAGACACATGCACTCACCAGAGGTCAGGCACTCATATGAAATTTCCATTCCAGTCCATTGTTCAGTACTGATGGAGATGTCCTCTGGGATATGAAGATGAGGTCTGGAAAAGGAGAGCTAAATTCCATGAGACATCTGATGAGATCAGGCACACTAGAAACCTGGATGCTTGTGTTGGTGGCTGGCTGCTGCCTGCAGGGGTTACTGACCTGGTGGGATGTCTGTGAATGCCTCAGTCCCTGACTCTTGCTCGGTCACTCACCCACAGGTAAAACCACACCTTGCTCTATTTACTGCCAAGAGACAGAATCTGCAATGCCTTTGTGCAAGGAGCAAACCTTGCCCTTCCCCGTGGCAGCAGAGGGTCCTGTCTGGGCTTGGAGCAGCCTCCTCTGCTCAGCCATGACTAGTAGGGCTTGGACAGATTTTGGTGGGGGGTCTTGGCATGGATCAGCTGGTTGAATGAATCTGTCTTTATCTTCAACACATGCCTGGGACCCTGCGCTCCCTAGTAAGCTCTGGGCCAAGCTGGACACAGCATTGCACAAGAAAACCCTAGGGTGGATTTCATGTCAACTTAGAATACAATAAGGTTAAGCTTAAAATACTGCTCTTTAACCATTAAGAAATCCAGAGGCTGTTTTGAGGTAGGTGCAGGAATGCAGCTTCCCTTATCCTGGCCTCCTCCACACACACCTTCCTCTGTCACACAGCTGCTGGTGGTGGCAGACTTTTGGTGACCCTGGCCAGAAGCTTAGGCTTGGAGTGTGTGTGTGTGTGTCTAAGCTTCCCACACTCCCATTGATGTGGGATGCTACTTTACTGTCTGGTGCTGTCTGAGGCCCGACCTTAGATGCCTGGCTGCTTACTCATCCACCCCACCTTGTAAAAATTCTTCATTACAAGGGGCTACTTTCTAATCCAGCTGCTTTTCTGACAAAGGCATGTTGTTCCCGTCTCCCTGTGGCTTGCAGTTTTTATTCAATATTCTTCTTCAGAATCCTCCCTGACCTTAAAACTCTTTTCATCCTCTCTCTTCCTTTTTTTCTTTAATTCATTTTTGCTCACTAGTTAATTCTTGCTGAGGTTTGTGTAGCAAACCCCACCTGTTTCCCTGGGTTTTCTCATAACAGTTAAATACTCTTTGTTCTGCCCGAAACCAAATCAAAGTGAAGGTAGAACCATTCATAGTTTTCAGGAAGATGGCATTAATTCTTCTCCCCCAGCCTACCTGTGACCCCAGAGCTCGAGCATCATCACCAGCAGGCAAGCCAGGAGCTGCCGGAAGGCATACCTGCCTCTGGGTATGCCACACTGCTGGCTGCTGGCTGGGTTTGTGCGTGCCTGGAGTTTTTGAGGGTAGTGAAAGCCTGCCAGCATGTGTGAGTACTCTGAGTCAAGATGCTTAGTAATGTAAAGACACTTCTCACAGCCATATTCATTTCTCTGTCTCCACAGGCACCCCAAAAGTCTCAGCACAATGGCTGCCGGCCTGGAGAAAGCCTGCCACCGGTGCATATCAAAAATTGCCAGCAATGGTAAGGCACTTCTGGTAGCAATTGCCTCGTGTTTAGGCAGCCCTGTTGCTAAGCCAGGTATTTAAAGGAATCATGATGGTACAAAGTCCTACCTGGATCTTCCACTGAAGTTTCCTTTCCTAGACAATTTTGTGTGCTCATGGAATGTGCAATAGTAACTCTACCCTAACAGCAGCTGCTTGTTGCAGTATTTGAAATACAGCGACCGGCACAAGATTTCAAACAAATACAAACACCACCATGTACCTAAATATGGGCTGCAACAGACAGCCTAAGAAAAATAATGTGTTTGCCTTCTCTTGAAGTGTTACCTTACACATAGTGCAGCAGAAACATCCGCAAGGAAAATCACCTTGTGAAGAGCAGCACAACCAGCCTGGGAACAAACTCTCCTAGGAGCAATTCCAGCCAAGCAAAATTGCTGCCAGCCTGTGTGATGGCACAGGGACACAAGTCTGGGGATGGAATGTGATCAGGAATATCCCCCCTTTCACCCAGCGAGATTTGAGACAGGTTATTCTTCCCTCTGCCTGCCTGCTCCCTGGCACAAGGGCCACTGGAGGTGTGGGTGTCCCCCATAAGCACCCCTTGCTGTGGGTTGGAAGCACCAGTTATCTGGACAGAGGTTCTTTTGCATGACAGCCTGGGCTTGCTCAGGTTTTAAAGCAACTGGTTCTTCCTGCCCAGGGTGGAGGACACAGAGGGCTGTAATGAGCTGACAGCTGGTTGAACAGGCTGGTTCTTGCTCTCCGAGGAGCAACGCAGCAGAAAGTTGACCTGGGCTGAGGCTGTGCAAGCTGACAGAGGCACAGGAGAAATACACTTCAGAGGTGGGGTTTTGTAAGATCAGGGAAGCAGTGTCCTCGGCAGGAGGTTAAAATCCATGGGTTTTAAAGCAGCTTACTCCTGCTGACTGCATCTCCTTTTCACTCTGAGTTGCAAGTGTCTTTTGCTTTCACTTCTAGGCAGTAGCAATTTCTAATTCCACTCAAATACAAGAAGCAGCAAATCCCTTGACCTCTTGTCATAATTCATTTACCCACAATAATTGCTGTATTTGCTAGTCTAGGGTGTTACCTTGGGGTCCTCTGTATTCCTGATCTTTGCTTTGCTTGAAAGGCTCTTAAAGTTTAGAATGAACTTTTATCAATGATTAAACCCCTCAACTCCTCGCTGCCTGGCAGAGAAAATCAGGCCAAAGGAACAGAAAGCTCAATCCAGGCCTCCCTGCAGAAACCTGGCAGAGGTAGGGAAGGAGAGGATATTTTCTGGCCCACTTCTTCATTCTCATCACTGCCCCAGGGAAAAGGAGGGCTGGGGAGTGATGGAAAACGAGGGGTGCAGAGCATGCACCCTCATTACACCCTGACAAATGCCTGGGAGTGGAATTGGAATCCAACTGGTCCCTGTGGGATCCCTCACATCATGGAGAAAGGACATGCAGGGGGATCTGGACCCATTGGTGAATATCACAATTTAAAAAGTCAAAAGTGGTATTTTCTCTGATTTTTGTTCCTAGTATCTACAAGCAAAATGTTACCATTCCCTGTTATTAAATTACCACTGGAATGTCACTAATGAGAAAGAAAGTAATTAATCCTTCTGATTTTTTTTTTTTTCATGACTGGGATTGGTTCTGATCTCACCTATGCTCTTCTACACCAGAAGTACCCTCTTGGGTACCTGAACAGTTACCCATGAGTGAGGAACTCAGAAATACCATCCCAGAAAAGTATCTTCAGATTCTTATCATGCTTAGGTTCAAAATCAGCTCAGCTTTAGCTATGGATCAGCTAATGCATCCAAAATTGATTTTATATTCATTAAAATGCAAGCTCTCATGAAGTGCAGTGATGCTTAATTTCACTTTTCCTCATCATCCTGTATATATTTTTCAAAGAGCTTTTCAGCAAAACCCCACATTTTTACCTTTGGTCCCCTGGTATTTAAATAACTCCCAAGAGCCAACTCACCTGTGGAGCATCTTTTCATTCTTGGTGTAGCAATTTAAGTTCAGTCTTCAATTTACTGACCAAAATAAAAAGCCTATCTACAACCCTGGGTCTACTGCAAAGCAAACTGAATGGCTCTATATGTAATGCCTAAATATTGTTTTAAAATTACTTCTGGAAATTATTCACAACGGGCTAAAGCCAGAATTTAGACCATGGTGTAACTGTAGTTCAGTATGCAGAGGCAAATTTCAGGCTAGACACACTGCAATACTGCTCAATCCCCAAAGCACCTACACCTAGGACATAAATTTTAGATGATGTGATGCTGATATCTGGGTACCAAAGTTCTATTTTGCAGTACTACAACCTTGCCTAAGCAAAGAGGGGTGAAACACAGCAAACACTGGTGGTCTTGAGTTGGGATTTGCTGAGGTTTCTCACACTTCCCATGCCTCTAATGGTGGCTTTCCAGTAGAACTAGAGGCCTCCATGGGAATGGCTCTTCCTCCCCCTGAATCCTCCAGCTTTTGAGTATCCAGTTTGGTCAAGGGACTAAATCACGCCAGGGATGGGATTCCAGCTATTCATCCCCAGAGACTAGTCCATATCTCTTTGCTATGGCATTTAGCCTCATGAACAGAGCAGTCTTTGGATTTGCTCAAGGATATCTCATGTCTCTACCATTCGGATCGTTCACAGGTCTGTTTTTGAAAGCTCAGACTTTGCTGTTATTTTCTCATTTGATGGTGGCTGGCCAAGCTGAACAGATTTAATTCCTTTCCTTCCTGTTACTTCATTCAGGTCTTTTCTGCATATCCCATCTAAGATAGTGACATTTTCCTGTGACTTGAAAGCACAGAAAGACAGCCAGATCCACATCTACCAGAATCATGGGCAGACTCGTCCCTGGTCTGTAAAACATACAACCTTTCTGCAGCTGGTTCCTCAGAAAGACCCATTAAGACTTTCTCTGCCATCACACCAACCTCACAGGCTGCATTCTTTCTTTTCTCCAAGTGTCTATCAGTACTTACTGCAGGGGATGCCTGCAGATACTGTGAAGGAGTAAAACACGGATAAAATTCCTGCTCCCCATCTGCACTCCCGCCTGTTACAGCACCCATGCTGCAGTGCAGCACACTGGGACACTGCTTGCTACGCTACAGCACTACCTGCATCTGCCTCAGGGCATCAGCAGGCATGGGGCCCTGCCGACTGAATTTGACCCGAATTTGACTCCCAGACTGCTGGGAGTCAGGCCCCTTCAGAGCAGCATTCCCTCAGGGTGTCCAAAGGGCATACTGTGAATTTTCACACAGAGTTTTGCTCCTCAGCTTGTTCATGAAGAAAAATCCTGGGGTAGCTGCAGAATTTGTTTGGAAGCTGGTAGCATCTCATTAAAAAAAAAAAAAAAAAAATCTTTTTTATCCAGAACATGACAGGCTATAGAACAAATAGCACTTGGAGGTGACAGCAATATAACCAACACTTCATTTATTACTGTATTTATTATCAGCTTGTAATTCTATTGAGCAGCTTGCACTACAGCTGTGTTAACGTACTACTGAGGAGAGTAGGTATATTGTGATTTATATTCATAAATCACTTCTGAAAATCCTGTAAAGAGTCTTAAAAAAAAAAAATAAAGGAACTTTTCTCTCTCTTCGAAGTAAATAGGGACAGCCTTAGCTGATCTGAAACTTCCAAATGCTGGGAAAACTAGTGGCAGCAAAATAAAGTCTGAGGAGCCCACAAGTGAATTGGTGTCACCTCCAATACTGCCTCCAGAGCCCAAGCAAATGTGGAAGATGCAAAGGCTCAGGCATCAGACACAAGAGAAACCATGACATACAGCCAAAATGTTAACAGTGATCTCAAGTGTTTTTACTTTTGTGGGGAAACCCTGGCAAAAGAAACTCAGCCAAACAGCAGATTTGTGTCAGCTGACTGCACTGCTGGGCAGGAGACACAAAACCTGCACCTACTGATCTGATTTTTTGTGACCACAGATTTCAAGGAATCTGCAAGATATTCAGCCACTTGTTCTCTTCTGTTGTGTTCGCAGACATGAGCTCTTCCCTTCATCCATTTCCCGTTAGGATTCCTACGGCAGGACTTCACCAGTGCCCCAGCAGGTGCTGCCCTGCTGGTACAGAGCAGCAAGTTCTTCTGCCTGATGCTGAAGCTGGCATCAACTTCATAAAGCAGATACCCATTCCAGGCATGCCTGGAAACACTTCCCTCCTTGTGTTATTTTTTTAGAGACTACCAGCCCTTTTTTGTTACTTATTCCAGGAATGGGGCCAGGGGCTTCTCTGACCAGCCTGTGAGGCGACATCGCTGACATAAAAATACCACAAGCCCCACGCGTGCAGCCGGCTGCACAGCAGCATCCTCTCTGCTGAGCTGTGCTACCCTGCGGCAAGTACCATTTTCTGGAGCAATTCGTCTTGGGGCCAGAACGGGGCAGCACAGCCCAGACAAACCCAGACAGAGAATGCGTGTATCCCAGCTGAGCAGCATTTCTGTGAAACTCCCACATTTAGGGAAAATCAGTCTTTAGTGCTGCTAGCGACACTGAGAGTGGCTGCAGAGCCCTGCCAGTTGTGTAGGCAATTGTTGAGGAGTCTCACTTTGTTAAACATGGACCTGGAAGCCTTCCCAGACTATGCATCTGCCCCTCCAATTTGAGACCTAAGAGGCTGTAGCTGAATGGGGAGATAATGAGTAAATACATTCCCAGCGACTGCTTTGGGAGCGGAATTAATGAACCATTGTCTTTTCTCCTAAGCTCTGAGTGGTCCCTACCACCCATTTCACCCCTGCAAAACCGTGCTGTTGGGTCGATGTCAGACACAAGCGAACAGGGCACTGTGTGCCAGATGTGCAGCCTCACATGCACATGAGCCCCCTGAGCCCTTTTCAGAGCTTACTGCAGCATCCCTCCCCGGGGTCAGGCAGAGCAGGCGCTGCACAATTAACAAATGACACGATGCCTCCTCCTCCTCCTCCTCCTCCTCCTCCTCCAGGATCCTGAGCACTTCCCGTGCAGCAAGGGCAGGGACGGGAGGCAGCTACGAAACCACAGGCAGAGGGGTGGCGTCGCTCCGAGGGTGCTTGTGGCAGCACCAGGCAGTCACTGCAGTGTCTGCAGACCTGAGCTGCACCCCTTTGGGCACCAGATAAATGAGTTGTCCAGCCTATGGGCTCTGCTTGCCCACAAATGATGTTGGAAGCCAAACTCATTCACAATACCATCGCTTCTTAATATGAAAGAGTAGTCTAGATGACTTAACAGCAAGAGGAGCTAGCACAAAATGTGGTGAAAAGGGTGACTCTAGGCTGAGTTGTTCCAATGAGAGGCTGTCAGTGGTTGAAAGAGATTAGCCAAGTGTAGGACAATATCAAGCGGGGGAAGAATTTCTGTACTGTGCAGCACTCAAGAGATAGGAGTCTGAGCAAAAATGAGAGACTGGCCAACAGGGAAAGGAGGAGGGGGCTGCACAAGGGAACAGAAGTGCTTTCTTCAGCTCAAAACACCCTCAGTCTCTTCCAGTTCATAGAGATGACAAACATGCTACTTCTGAGAAAGATGTCTCTCAAGCACTGAAGTGTAAGATCCTGGTTCTCTGTGGAGAAAACACAAGCAGTATGTGGGGATGCTGTGTTCCCATGAAAAGTGTCTGTGAGTCAGAAAGCTTGGTGGATCTGCTCTGAATTTTGATGGTGCTCCTATGTCCTCTCTGTTTCTCCTTCTGTACAACAGAGGCAGTGATGCTGCCCTTTTTCTCTAAGGCAGCCTGAGGGTGATATTTTGGCAGTGCTGCAGAATTTCCCAGAGCGGCACTGTCCGCAGGGTGCTGGCAGTGTCCCTGCTCCTGCACAGCCAGGGGGACACCATGCACCTTGCAGAGATTGCAGTTCTCTGGCATGGGGAACTGCAGGACACAGTTTACCCAGGGAAAGGGCTGGTCCCAAGCCAGCTGCAAATACTTGCTCCAAGATTTTTTTTCGCAAGACTCCAAGGAGACATCCTACTCCTTTTCTTATCTGTGCTCTTCTCAGCCCCTCTGCAATCTATGCCCACCTGCATTTTGGCACCTTTAGGCACCCACTTGAAATGTGGGCCATTTCTACAGGGACACTTGCCACAGAATGTCCTCATTATATTATACTCTGATTTGGCAGGGCAGCATTTCACTTTAATGTTGCCAAATGTTCATGATTAGGCACAGAGGTGACAGCTCCTGTGAGACAGGCTGCTCACACTGTTCTTGATGCCAGTGTCCCTCATCCTCTGTGAAGGTAAGCACCTATCCTCTGCAGCACCTGGCTGTGCAGGGAAAATATCAGGTCTCAGATACACCAGCAGCTCTCTAGGGAGTAAGTAAGCACCTCAGGTCCACCCACCTGCAGGGACAGTCTGTGCATCCCTAAGAGCATCCTTCCACGCAGCTTCAGCTGATCTGTCCCAATGACAAATCCCACTCCTTGCAGCACGGCTGCTGCCTTTGTGCTCGTGGGCTAAGCTGGGTCAAGGAGTTAGACCAACCAGAAAGCATTCACATCTGTGATAAAGACAGTTTATTTAGCTATCGGTGAAAACTAAGTGGAATGGCATTAAAGCTGCTATTTGCTTAGCAAACAGATACGGCTCATTGGTTGCCATGGATTAGCTGATGCCAAATTACTTGTTACTGCACAGTCGCCTGGCAGTGCCTCTGAAAAGGATGCAGGATAAAGCAGCAGTGGATGACTCCTCACCCTTGCAATGAGACAAGCTGCAAGTATTAGCTGGAAAAGCAGTTTGTGTCTCACTACACCCTGGAAGTGATAAAATGCATGCTAGTCCCATCACCACAAATGCTGCACCACAGAGGTGATATTCCTACCCCATCACTGCATTTCTTCCTACACAATTGTGTGGATACAGAGCATCTGTAAAGAACTGGATGGAAATGCTGGCCTCTAATCATGAACTAGCCCAACTAACACTGTCTTTCTTTTCTCCTTCACAGCATTCTTTATATTTGGGCTCCTTGCTTTCCTTGCCTTACCACTGTCCATGACTTTTATAGGTAAGTTGACTACTAAAGTAAATTGAAAATAGAAACTTCCTGGAAGTGTGTGGCAGGTTAACACATCTGATGTAAGAAAGGAGACGGAAAATTCAGAGTTTCCAACTCCGTCTTGGTACTTCAGCTTCAGACAGAATCCCAGCCCACACTCCATATCAGGGAGGAAGGAATACTTGAATTCTGACCCTGTTTATCATAAAAAACCCTCCAGTGTTTTACCTCAAAACCCAGCTTTGTCTGTGGGAGGAAGCTCAGAATCTGACATGAGAAGATTTCATTACTCAGGATCCTTCTGTATTAACTACACTAAAAAAAAAAAAAAAAAAAAAAAATAGTGCTGGAAGGGAAAAAGAGATGCTGTAGGCTGCTATTTCTCCACCTTTTTGAAAGTCAGACCTGGTTTGTGGTTGATCTGTTTCTGTATAACTCCTTGAAGGCTGGATTTGTGAGTAGCATTTCAAGATCAAATATTTAAGAAAAGAAAATCCTTTGAGTTGCAGAATTTTATACATTTTTAATCTGCATAAGGCCCCTCTTTTCTCAAGCATCACCTTTTCCTTACCATTAACATAGATTTTTATTTTTTCTTTAACACTTCATTTCTACCTTTGGGCCTTTCACGTCCTCCATATGGGTTGTGAACCCCACTTGAGAAACATCAGTAGAGACACCAATCCACCTCTGCTTTCAGACAGGCTCACATGTTCACAGCATCCCTGACAGATGTCTGACTTGCCCTTGCTCAAGGAAATTCCATGGCTTCCCAAAGAGGCTATTTCTACATTTTATTGCTCTCAAAGACAAAATATTTTTCCCCATATCTTCCCTATGGCAAATTAAACAGATTACAGCCTGTCCTGCCCACTGTGGTCACAAAAACATGTTGGTCACTGTCCTTCTCAAGAGATCCTTTGAACTGTTTGAAGGCTGCTATTATAACCCTGCTCCATCTTCTCTTTTGTTTTCCCAGAGGTCTTAAAACTTAATTCTTTCATCCTGACCTCACAGGTCACTGTTTCTGTAGCTTTTTTTTTTTTTTTAATCATTTTTTCCTCTCTCCATTGACCTCTGGCCAGTGTAAGTATTTTTCCTTATTAAAAAAAGCATGATGTAACACAGGCCTCCAGCTGAGATCTGAGGAATGAACAATGCAGAGTAATTAGCTCTTCTGTTTAACATGCAGGATTTCTGTAAACACACCTCAAAATGAAACACGGTCTCTCTGCACCAACCCATTTCCTCCAACTTAGTTTATGGCGCACTGTAAGCCCAGATGGTTTTTGGCAGTGCTGCTCCCTACCAGACATATCTCATTTTTTATTTACATTGAAGTTTCCTCCCCTACACGCAGTGTTTAGCTCTATCAGTTTTCATCTCGTAGGTTTTGAATGCCTTTTCCCAGTGTATAATTTGAATACAAAGTCCTCAAGAGCTCTTGTCTTTGAGAAGCTGTTCATCTTGTGCCTTGTTGTTCATGAAAGATGGTCCAAAGGAACTTGGACACCCTACATGCAGATGCTGAGGGCAAGCTGCATCCCACCTAGACTCAGACTGTGTGCATCCACAGCCAGGCTGAGCGCTATGTGTTGTCCTTGCAGGCTGCTAAGGGAAATGGACATTCCTGACAGTGAAATTCACACACCATATCTTATGTGTCTGCCTTGAGATGAGGTGACTTTTAAGGCAGTTGGGACACCTGGCCCATTGGCATGGATAGTTATACAAACCTAGGTAATAAGTGCTCAGCTAAAGGTTGGTGTTATTCCCTTAATCTGGGGCTTTCAAAGTACCACTGATGTCTATGCTGGAACTCAGATTAGGATGTCCTAATTAGGAATTAGGGAATTCTAATGAGGGATTAGGGAGCAATTAGGAAGTCAGGAAATGGACTGAACTGTTACATCTCAACACTTCTCCTCTTATACTTATCCATGACTTAAGATTGCTATTTATCTCTTAAGAAGATTCTAGCTTTAGCTTTTTCCCAGGCTGAATATGTCTGAACTGTGAAATAGGGATGGAAGATATAATACAAAACATGGCATGGCTTCCATGCTTATTGACATCCTGCTTTCTGGAAATGAATCCAGGTCTGGAATCTGACCACTTATATAATTCCTCAGGAATATTTCACAGTATCCTTAAGACCAGTGAGAAGTGGAAACTCTATGGTAAAATATTAGCCTGGAGTTCTGGATATCTCCTGCATCAGATACAGAGCC
>NW_026709083.1:0-42619 GCF_030490865.1 Poecile atricapillus | reverse complement strand
AGAGATTGTAGGTCATTTAAAATGTACCAAAGGCGATGGGTTTGGTTCTTGTGTGCCTCTTGCAAACATGCCCTCGGATGGCCCCAAAAGTCCATGGGATCCTGGTTACTATGGCAACACAGTGTCATGCACTGCTCTGGTAACAAGCTGCATTTTAATTAGATTCCTTTAAGGGCTGCCTGACCATCCTTTCCAGGTAAACCAAGTGTCATTGTGTTTTTCTTGCAGTGAGATGGATACTGGCATGCAGGTGGCAAACGTCAGAACTGTGTTGGGTGCTAAAGCTGAACTAAATATTACTGCTGAATTCAGATGCTTCTGCTGGTGTGCTAAAAATTTTTTTAAATAATGTCTGCCAGAGAGGAATATAACTCGGAGCTCTTTTTTTCTAAGAGCTTGGATTTTAACTCAAAAGCAATCTTCTATTGTCTAATTAAGAGTTAATAATGAGTCTCACTGTATCCTACTCCTCCAGGGGAAAAACACATGTTGCTTTTTTGTTCTGTTTTGACAACTTTAATTGTCAAATTAATTGGTCTTGTGATGGTTCCTAATTAAACACATTGTAATAATGTTTTTATTACTGTAAATCATAGTGTTAATACTTGTGTTACATGACTTTCATATAATGAATTTCAAAAGTTTCCTCTCCACACCAAGACTTTCCTTCATTCCCTCAAGACAGTTGTAGGCAAATGAAGGTAAATTGCTAAGTCATAAACTCAAAGAAAAGTAATGTGCCTGTATCTCTACGGGAAGCACAGATTTTATTCATCCTGGTTTTCATAGCATGGGCAGTCTAGGCCTAGGGATTCTCATGTGGGAGAATCAGACATGGGCAGTGGGTCAAACAGCTGCAGCAAACTCAGAGACCTCTGCCTCCAAGAACTGGGAGACTGGAAGATCCACAGCTGTCCCCTTTAATGGCTGAAATCATTCCAGGAGCACAGCGAAAGACAGGTACAGAAAGGCTGCCTACACATATTCATAAAATCTTAACATACAAAACAGGACTACTTAATTGCCCCTAAGATTTGATCCGAAGTTCACTGAAATCTGTGAAAAGATTCCTACTGGCTTCACATGGATGTGTTAGGACAGCTGTAGCTCCTGTATACATTTGATCTTCTCATACAAATTGTGTAGCAGTCTGCACTGACATGGTGAGTTTCCAGTTCTTTTCTGTATGCTTTTTTTGGGAGAAAATAGCTGCTGAAACTCTTGATTCTGGAGTTTCCTGAGGCACTGGCTATACAGCATTTTTTTTGTCAGAGAGATGATATGTGGTGGAGGTGATGCTCCCTGATCCCTAAGTTGCTGAAAGGAAGTTCTTTGCAAAATATCTAAGAATAGCAAAAGTAGCAGGAAAAAAAAAAAAAAAAAGAAAGGATAGAGACCTTAATAATCCCATATCTTAGCCCTTACCAGACTTTTTCAGCATAGCTGTGGTGCTGTATGCTGGCAAAATATACCTTAAATGCTGGGTTTGAATTTGGGGTAGTTGCCCTTAAGTACTACAACCTTTGAGTTAATTACTCTTTCAGGTAATTGATGTTTATTCACACATTAATCCAAACTAACTCTTTGTGTGCTGCTCTGAAATAGCTGAGGAGGTAAGTGGGAGAAAACAGATTGTTCCCTGTTAGTGGTTTTGGTTTCCAGTGACTTTACCTAAATTACCTGGTAACTTTTTTGGTCCCTAGTTTGAGGCTTTCAATATTACTAGAAAAGACACTAACGATGAACTGCACAGGGTATGGTCATTCTGCTTGGATGTACAAAGGTCTGAAATAATAGTATGAGTTTTCACACAAGCAGGGCCTACCTGTGAGTTGCAATAACCAAGTGCAAATGACATCTTAGCCTTTAGTGTCTCCATAATGCACTTTTAATGGAAATATCGTCTGTTTAAATGCAGACATAAACAACTTTCCTCCAGCCTGCCTGACATTTAACGTCTAACTCAGAAGGTTCCTCTGATATAAGAAAGACTGGCAGATGGAGAAACAGCAGGTGGAACCTCAGATGAGACAGCCAGGAGGTAACAAACAGAATAGGAAACTAGGTCAGATGAGATTTCTCCCATGTTGAAATAAATGCTTTCACAAATGCTTCCTCCAGTGGATGCATTAAAGTGGGGTTTCATGATCTTCCACTAATATTCACATCTCTGCATAGGTCAGAGTCTACCAGCAACTGATATATCTGTAGGGTACATTTCTGCAGAAAAGGTGAATGTCTGAGATTACAAGTATGTGTTTTTCAGCTGCAGCATGGGAGAGCTCTTCACAGGAAGCCAAAGCACCCATGTGCTTCTGATGATTAATGTGAGATTTAACTAGAATAATGTTTTATGAAAAGGCAGCTGCTGAGATACCTCAACTTTTCTTTTTCTTTCTCTTCATCACTAACCCATGGTTTCTTTATCTCCATTAATCTGCTAAGTTTTCAAAAGGTCAGATCTTACCCTCTACCTATTGCTGAGTGTCCATTTTATTGCAAAATTTTACTCCAGCCATTGTGTCTAATACATTGTGATGAGTCTGTAAGCATGCCTGGGGGGCTGGGGTTTTTACTCTTTCATCCTCTCTCTGAAAAGAGGACAGTTTGTCTCTTCCTTGCTGTGCTCCATCCCTACTGCAGCCAAAGACACGGCAAGGCAGAGGCAGTGCCCGAAGGGGAGGCTGTTCAAGGACGGCCGAGGAGGCTGGAGAAAAAAAGCCAGTCATGAGAGCCTTGCTGAGAACTGGCTGGCATTCATCCTGCCTCCCTCCCCCAGGCACTGCTTCTGGTGTCAGAGGCTAATGATAGAAAATAGTCCATGGCTTTACAGTGCTTCCAGGGACTGGTACCTCGAGGAACCAGGTAAATTCAGAACAGGGATGCTTCACTCTCCATGAGCCAGAATTCCTGTCCTGTCGGAGGAGACCTGGCTTTCTATGCTGAACTTCCTTTTCTATTTTTATGTTTTTTCAATCCTCTGTACCAGCAAAACAAAAGCAGTTGACCGAGGAGTGCACTAGATTAATAAATGAAAAACAAAATATGAAATCTGATTTTATCAGTCTTCTAAACAGAAGAGGAAACTGCACAATGCCCTTAGGATTGTATCCTCTTTTTTTTTGGCCTGGCATTTTATTCACGTGAATTTCAGTTGTAAAATTCCATGAATCCTTGTAAAAACAACAAAGATGGTCATCTAATGTTAGCAGTTGTTAAGACAGCATCCTGCTGAAATTGCTGCATTGCCTACTTCCCAAAACCAGAAAAATCTCAAAAGAAGCAGCCTTAGCACAAAGGCATAACAGTGCTGTTGAGTAACACAGGAAAACATGTTAATGGTGAGAATATAAAGAACAGTGATTTACAAGCAATACATAATAATGCCAAAAAGAAATGAAATCTGTGATCTCAGTCCACTAAGTAAGTGTCAACTTTGCTTAGCAGAGGAAGGTGATGGCATCTCTGACAAAAACCCTTGAAACAAAATTCCTCCTATTTATTCAGCTTCCTTGTTCCAAAACTGAGTTCCTTTCTGGCCCAGATTTTTGCAGCAAGAGAATGATACCTTTTATTTGAATAACTGAGTGCTCTGAGGTGTGAAATAAATGGACTTTTGAAAGCCTTCAATTTTCATTCTCAGTTTTATGAAAGCTCAACAAATTCAAATATAATGATGATTCCAGTCTGTTAGTCTGTGCAAAGGCAGTTGCTGTTCACTAGAGCAACAACTCTCCTGTACTCTGCATTTCACAGACAGATGAGTCTTTTCTTGCTATTAATTGTTGTTCAGTATGTGAACATACTGAAGTATGATACACATTCCTGAGTATGAGTATCATTAGATATCATTGGATACCATAAGTGATACTCTTTTAATAATTGTCTTCAAGGGTGAGGGATTATCCCAAATTCAAGGAATCAATTTTTAAGGCATTTAATATAAATACTAGGTGGCATACTTGAAAGCTGCCAAATTCAAGCCTCACAATGAACAGCCCAAACCTGCATTAGCAGAGTTTTGCAGGTATAACCACGTAACTGTATAAATCCATATGTGGTTTATCTTACCTGCAGTGCAGCATTACTGACATTATTTGTTCCTTTATATTGAAATACACTGTGTAATAAAGATGCACTGTTGCTACTACACCTCTGGACTAGGTACTCCTGATGGTACAGCTCCATCAGCTGAGATTCATGGTTTTTCTCCCCCACATTGTGCTTAATGCTCTTTCTGAAGCGCTTGTCATAGTGTCAGTTCCACTCAAATAAGCATGATGATAAAAGCACCCTACCCAGACACCCTGGCAATTCCTGGTAACACATGGAATTTTTTGGCCAATCTTCTGCTCCTAAGAACACTGTGGCTTTTCTGAACCCAAGTGCCAGCAGGACACTGGCTCCTGTGTGGCTGCCAACAAGCTCTTCCTATCAAGGGCAGGCCATCGTGCAAACAATCACGCTAAGTCGAGGTAGTCTGTCTCTCTGTCATAAAGAGATAAACGATGCTGCTTAAATAAAGGGAATTATCCTGAGTTTGACTATGCAGCTGAATAGATGAGGGTCAGCAGAGCAGCTCTGCTACGGAGCAGCTTGATGGCAAGGCAGCTCTTGGGAGGATGTCAGCTGACTAATGCAAGTCAGTCCAGAAGTGAGAGCACAAGTGCTCACTCCCTCAGGATCCAAAAGGCAAGAACTGGTGAAGAGAGGAGAGCTTTCGGGGACAAACTGCATTTAATACGTCGATCAATTGCCCATCTTTTTTTTTTTTCTTTAATCACTTTTTCTTGTCTTACGCATCACAAGGTTGCTGGAAGGAAAGGTCATTGCTTCTTCCACGACTGTTCAACAGGACCTCAAATACTACTGAAACTTAAGTGAAGTAAAAGGATAATAGTATTAAACTGGAGTTCAGGAGAATGGAGTCAAGTGTGTTGCCTCTGGAAACGCTTTTGAAATCTTCAGGAAAATGGTACAAGTAGTGTTGGAGCAGAGTTCAGCTCTCAGTCCCTGTGGGCTACTTCAACCCATTGTAAATTGCTGCCTAAGTTCCTGTCAGGCTTCTCATTAGACAAAGCACAGGTACTGTCATGAAAAAAGTTTGAGTTTACCCAATATCAAAGAATTTTGCATTGTTTAAAATCATTCATCTGTGTGTTACCAGCTCCATCTCCAGCTTAGTGCCTGAACCAGCTCCGTCTCCACCTGGCTGACAGGGATGTAGATTCTAGAGAAGATTCTGGCTTTGAAGTGGGATTTACTTTAGCTCAGAAACTGAAAAGGGAAGGGAAGGAAAGGAAAAAGTGTGTGTGACTGCAATGTTGTAAAAAGCAGATGCTTTCTAGAGGTAAGTGGGAAGTATTGCTTTACTGCTTCTTTAGTACCTGCAGAAGCTATATAGGGCTGTGCCTTCAGCTTTTTGTGTCTGTGATGGGCATGAAGGGTTTCAATCAGAAAACTAAATCAATGGGCAAGTACAGATCACACAGCACTGGGACAACAAGGGTGTCCTTCAGTAATGGAAGATAGAGAGGCAGACTTTAATTCAAATTCTGCTATTTGCTTATGATGTTGTGGTAGGGAAATCACCTCAACTGAACTTAAGACCCCAACTGTAAACCAGAAATAGCTGTTCTTGCAAAGTGCTTGCAGATCTAAGAGGTGTTGTTACTGCTAGTTCTGAAACTACCCTGACTTCATTTAATAATGCGGACATAATACAGCAGAAAAAGATAAGAAACTGGAAATTAATTTGTAGCTAGTTGCCATAGTTCAATGTTTCTTTTCGTCTCTTCTCCTGTCACACTTTTTATGTCTTTTACCAGGGCTAAACAGCTCTCATGACTTTAAGAAACACAAGACAAAATCAACTAGAAAGTGTAAAAGAATGAGTTTGCAGGTTTCCCTGTTGTCATGCAAGTATTCCTGTTAAAATGACCAAGCCATATTATTTATAGATGGCTGATTTTTTTTTGAAAGGAAACATTACCAAAGTGTTTTGCTTTGTATTTTTTAATTACCTCACTTATCATTCTGTGGTGGAAAAGAGCAACAGCAGGTCTTTTCTTCCAACTTCTTAATTTAAATTGAAAACAAGGAATAGGCTCAGTTAGATGTGAAATGCAAACAGTTCTCTATTTTTTTCATTAAATAAACTGGAACATGAATATTCACATGGACATCATTGATTTGCACAACATCAGTTTGCAGGCAAGGTACCTGAAGATAATTGTTTTTCCATCTTCCCTGGCTTGAGATCATGCCACAGCCACGTGCTCATCCCAAGACTGGGGTTTGTACCCCAATGACACCTGGGCTAGAGGAAAGCTGTGACTTGCTCTCATCAGCTCTGAACTTGTCAACTGGGACAGCGAGAGTCCAGTCTGAGCTCTGGCACTGTGTGCCCAAGTGTCAGGAATAGGAGTGCATCCTTCCTAGACTTTTCTTTCAGGATTTGGGACGAATTTCACTCACACACTATTTCCATCACATTCTTGCCAAAGAACAATCTATTCTCTCTTAACTTTCATCCTTGTCTTTCTGCTGATCTTACAGTGTTCACTTACAGCATTACAAAGCCCAAGATATGTTGACTCTCAGGTCACAGCCTTGCACATCCCCAATTCCCAGTGGAATCTCTTTAGAGACAGAAAGTGCAGGGTTAGTACAATGGACATGTGCTGATTTTTCAAAAGCAAATCTGCTCTATTTTTGGTTTTCTTTCCAAAAAGAAAGAAAGTCTTTCAAAACTAGATGGTTATGAGTATGTTAATTTTTCTGGGCACATTACTAGACATTCAATTGGAGTCTTGGTTGTCTGAAGGGAAATAGAGCCACGGAGATAGAGAATGGAAACCAGCACTGCAATGGCTTCTCCATAGGCATTTTTCTGTGTCAGTGATTTTAGTTACACATCACAATGTAGTGCAGAGCCTAGAGGGAACTTTGGAATAAATGGCCCAGGTGAGAACCAGGTGTGAACATGCACCAGAGGAGCAAAATCTACTTTCAACTATAGGGACAATTAAAAGTCAGCCAGACCTCAGAGGCCAGATTTAATTAATCTGCTCATTGAAATACAAAAAGTTTATTTCCACACTTGTCAATCTGATTTCCAGAAGGGGAGTCACCTTGCTGTTGCTTTTGAATCCCACTTTGCACAGTATTTTGCTACACAAAAATCTTAAAATAAGTAATTTCCTTCTCCTGCTTCACATTTCTGCTTTTGGGCTTCAGATTTCTGCCTCTCTCTATGCTGATGCTTATCAGATTTACCTTTAAAAGTAACTTGCTACAATTTTTGTGGATATGCAAGGCTTCACCTATCACTTAAGAAAAGCTTGCTGAAACACAGAGGGACCTATCATTTTCCTGTTGGCTTTCACCCAGCTTCACAGACTGGTGTATTTCCAGTGCCATTTTTAATGATACTGGTTGTAGGAAGTTCAGTGTTTGTGACTGTCATGTACAGTTTATCAGCCAGCTTTCTGGTGTCATTTTTGTGGGTTTTATGAGATTATAAATACTCTGGAGAAGTTGGCAGCCTGTTTCACCTCTCAGTAGTTGCATAAATCCCAGGGGCTTCAGTTACTATTTGTTGCTGGTGATAGGAGAGCATCCTCAGGCCCTAGACATGATTGGGCTAAGGGGCTCAAAAATACTTGGTTGGAGAAACAAACCTGACAAAGAAGGTAAATGCATTAGCTGCTATTTACAAAGCTGAAAGAGAGGTGAGTTTTTGTGTCTTTTTAGAACATCTGGCATATTCCCAGTGCCATGCAAATAACATTACAGAGAAAGGCTGTGAAATACTTTTGTTTTAAATGGCAGCAGTCCCCTATTTGCCACCAATCACATACACCTGAAGGTGAGGGAGATTGTTTTTCAGAATCAATTGGGAAAAAAAGCCCTGGCTTGTAGACTGACCCGCTGGGGATTGCATTCTGACCTCCAATGCAATGTACTTGCATTTGCTGATGAAAGGCTGATGTGGGCAGTTCAACCTCAGGTATTCAGATAAGCCAGCACTCAGCATGCTCCTCACTTTTTTAGGATGCCACCAGAAGGGCTTCCTCCCTTTACCTCCCTCCCCCAGCAAATTCTGTTAATTTGTAGATTTATCACTACTATTAATTTAGATGAACGATCCCTCCCTCCCCAAATGCTGAGTCTAACCTTGCTGTGGTTAGAAAAACCATCATCACCTTTCAGGGCCATGTCTGAATATACTTTAAAAGCCCTATCAAGAATGTTTTTCATGTGTCATCATTCATGTTCTGTTTTCAAATTAATTCTTATTGAAAAGGGCTTAAAAGAACCACCAGAATCCTCTCATCTGATTTGTAGCAGCAGCATGCCTGGTTTTTTCTTTTCTTAAACACAATTTGCCATTCAGGCTGTCAGACAAGGAGCTGAGGAGCATTCAGTCTGCTTAGAGCAGAGACCTTTGAACAACTGATTCACCAGATAATAGCATGCTGTTTATATTCCAGCTACTCCAGTGACAAAAGGGTGTAAAATTAATTCCAAGTGAGGCAAGGCAGTGAGTGCATCTGAATCACAGTGCCTGCTTATCTCTGCCTGACTGCTGATCCTGCTCTACCATTTTCTCCTTCCTTTGGCACATGTGCAGATGCAGCCTGAGCTGTCTTGTGCAGCTGAACAGGCTGATCAAGCCTGAGGAGTTTCCAAGTCAAGCCTTTAGTGGACACACAGAAATACAAATATCAGGGTTGCAGATAGATTCAACCTTTTGTTGGAGCATATTTCCAGGAAGTCAGGGTTACTGTGCTAACACCTAAAATGCTTCACCTCTGTATTTAAATAGCAGCTTTGTGTAAACACTTTTTAAAATCTGGCCTCACAGGTGTTTAGCTTTAGAGATGCAGGAGAGAAGTCAGTGCAATGGGCATGACTAGGAAGATTTTCTTGGTTTTTCCTTTTATTTGGGAGCAGGTTCTTGTCTTTGCAGCCTGCCTGGTACTTTTGGGCAGTCATACCACACAGACTGCTCTTGATTTTTAAATTACTGTTGATTAGAAGTCATCATCCTTTTGTCTCTTGTAGGCTGTGACACAGAGGGAAATATCTACTAGAATGGAAGAAAAGAGTATAAAAAGTAAAGCAAAATTAATATGTTCTGTTTAAGCTGTTCTAAAACCAGACATTTAACTTTTTTACTAGATATATCTCATTTCATATTAGTGAATTTGTATTTCTTGCATCAGCTCTGACTTTCAGGAAGCCTCTTCCCTGTTGCACTCACCTTGGACTACCTCAGCAGTCATTTTACAGGGGACAGAGGGTATGTGCTTTGAGGTGGGGAATGCTTTTGCTATGCAATTTTTAATTGTGTTTTTAATTTATTCTTTCAGAAAGTTAAAAACTCAGTGGCAAGTCCCCAAGGAAGGTGCAGGAGTGAAGCCACTTTGTTCTCCTCCAATCCCTGGAAACAGTATAGAAATGCTCAGCAAGGGACATCCTCCAGTTTGTCCTATTCACACCAGAAGCCTCCTGGCTTTTTTTTTGTCTGCTTGTGTACTACCTGTTTCTCTTCTTACCCAGCTGCAGCTCAAGGCAGTCTTGGGTGTCTGGGGAAAGCCCAGCATTCATTCACTGATACTTCACAGTATTCTGCTGGGGCTTCTAGGGAATGGTTTTTATTTTTTGCACCAAGCATGCAAAGGCTAGAACAGAGGAGACATGCAGAAATGCTGAGAAGTTCTGTTGTGAGGAAAGGGAGAACAGGGAGACAGTGACTCTGCCTTATTCTCTGTCCATAGGTGCTGGTAGGTATGCTCTGTTTGCTTGAAAATCTGGGTCTTCTCTCTCAGAACAATTGTGGCCCCTACCATGTCTAGAAATATAAAAATAAGTTACTGCTTGGTAGCAGTAACATTGATGAACTGAGGCAGGACTCAAGCTGATGCTTCAGTGTAAAATAGCCTACTGTAATTATGGCCTGCCGTTTGTTTTGGATCCACCTGCTGCTGCACGTTGTTTATTTGTTTAATATTGCTTTATTCATGCATTGCACCACCACTCTTATCCATCCTTTGCCAAAATTATATTGCTAATGATAAACTGCATGTGGCACTCCTGCAGTGGGGTGCTCAGTGCTGGGTTATTTCGTGCAGTGCTGTAGCAAAGGAGCGAGTGAGAAAATTCAAACCTGGAAAAGCAATAATTTGTTACAGTAGAAATGAGCACAGAATGAGTCACACTGCTGACAGATTCTGACATACAACCAATTTATTAGAGGTCTGCTCTTCTGCAAGACTTTCTTACTCTCTCTGTTCCAGATGTGGTCTTCATAAAGGCTGCATGGACAAATATTTGATACACAGAAAAATATTTCCTATCTTGAAGCTTTCTGTCTCTTCTTATCTACAAAGGCTTTTGAAAAAAGATCCTAAACCTGAAAATTGTTAAATGTGTGAAAATGTATCAGAACTTTTCTTATGATGATTTGATATTGTTAATGGAAGATGAATATTAACACCAAGTATTTTGGGACTATAAAATACAGCCTGGAAGGGATAGCTACCTGATCTGTGAAAGGCTATTTGTGTTAGCCAAGTTTTTCCAAGGTATCTGTGTCATCATCAGTCTTATTGGATTTTAGGGCATTTGCTCACTACTAAGAGATGCAAATTTAGGTTAAGGCAGCACTTTAAGGTGCATCTTTACTTCCAGATTCATACTATAAATACTGGATCAACCATCCTTTACCTCTTAATGGTGGGCAGTCTTCCTAAAGAGTAGGGTATTGAAACCTGCTAGTATTTCCTTTGGGACTGAAGGCTGTGATTTACTGTGTGGGTGACCCTGCCCAGGCAGGTCGTGGAGTCTCCATCCCTGGAGATATTCAAGAACTACCTGGGTGCAATCCTGTGCAATTTGCTCCAGGGCACACTGCTTGAGCAGGTAGATTGGACCAGATGACCCCACTAATGCTCCCTTCCAACCTTTCCCATTCGAAATTCTGTGATTAGAAGCCTTGGTTATCTCCCTGTCTACAGAATAGTTCTTCTTTCTTGATACAGAGCTGAGCAAAGGGGCAAAAGGCAGGAATCCTCTTGTGGAAACTGCTGCCTTCTCCACAGATAAATGATAGGTATCTTGCATGATTAGTCAGCCTTCTAAATCCAAAGTACAGCTATATTTTGCACTGTGGGCTGGAGGGGGGCTGAAGAATAGGATTGAACTTCATTAGTAATCCTTATGTGCAAACAGTTTATGAATCTCAGCAGGAGTTGCTAAGAAAACAGTATGAAATAATACTGACAGTGACAAGGGCTGCATAAAACTCTGACACTTCCTCAGCCCTGCATTACTCCTTAAAGAGAAGCAAAATCAGCCCAGGAAAATGGTATATGCTTGATTCTGTGCATAGAGATACAGACAGAATATTGAGAAACTCAAGCAAATCCTTCTGAGAAGAATGAGTTCTGCTTAAATTTAGTGTTCATCTGCTAGCTTTAGTGGTTTGTCTGGAGGAGTAGGCTTTGTTGTCTCCTCTGATGCATCAGAAAAACTGAGATGACTCAAACCGATGAACTGTTTAATAGGTGCCCTTAGCAGAGGCAAAGAGCTTTTGTTGCATTTTGCATCAACTTTAAGTTGTTTTGAACATGTATGTTAACCTGGCCTGCATTGCTGGAATATAAAAACTGCTCTTTAAGAGCTTGAAGAATCCAAAATATTCTTTTTTGTGTGTAATTGTTTTTGTGTGTATTGGGGTTTTGCTTGTTTGTGTGTTTGATGATGATGGTGGTTGTTGTTGTCGTTATTTAATATCCTTTGCTAAATGTTTGGTTAAAATGTGAAGAAAACTTTATAAAATATCTGCCAGCCAGCTCTGATTAGCACCCAAAGCTTAAAATTTTTGATTGATGTCTTGCAGACTTCTATTGCAAATAATAAATAGGATTATGTACTTCTCAACTGTGCACCAGAGTTATAGTCAGTCTTGTTTCTCAGAGGATTAATGCAGTGTATTTCTTTGCCCAGGTGAGAGAGCAGTATGGCAAATGTGCTGTGGGCCAGTGGGACCTCCAGGGATTTGCTCATCAGTTTTATCATGGAGAGAGCAAGGAAAGGGGTGAAGATGAAGCCTGGTAAAGATGCTACAGAAAGTATGTGGCATTGCATTTCAGTGGTACAAACAGGCACAGAAATGAGCACAGCAGAAAAGGTCATGACCGAGTCTCTGAGAGTGTTTTCAGCAGAGACTTGACTTAAGGGGTTTCCTTTGGTGGCTGGAAGGTAGGAGGGAAGGCAGCTCTGCACATCTGCTGTACGCTATGTCCTTGGTGAGTTCAAAGAAGGGGAGGTGAAGAAGCAGCAGCAGGGGTGGGCCCTGGCATGAAGTCATAGGCAATGTGGAGACAGAGCTGAACCTCTTGGTTTTAAAGCTCCACCAGCTTACATGGAGCTGTTAATGGGCTGGGTTTTGTGTTTGCTTTTTTTAAAAAAACTTGTTCTGAGAAACTGTCCTGTTGCCAGCCTGACCTTATTGTCTGGAGAGGGAATTAAGGCAAGCTCACTCTGGCAGACACAGCTGGTGGTTCAAACAGGGCTTTCAGGAAAGGAAGCTCTTGGCTTAAGCTGCTTCATCTGCAAAGGCTTTGCTTCCCACCAGAGACCTTGGGTGCACAGTATTTTAAATTTAGCTGTGTTATTAACAATAGCAGACTGTAAAAGAAGAGGAAGCAATCTTTGCATCCTGGCATGCATGGTTATATGTACTCTGAAATGGGCCTTTGCTTTGGCACACAGTCACCTCCTGTTCTTAAAGCTCTGGCAGACTTCCATGCACAGGGAAGGGTTTTTAGATTAGCTGAAATGGGATCTTTGCTATCCCTACAGCAGTGCTGTGTATATGTGCAGTCTGTGCTTTCAGCTGCCTTTCTGTCTTGCACTAGGAGTGGAAGGTGTTGGGTAAGGTTGCCTGCATCTCTCCTACCAGAAAGGTTTCTGGAGAGATGGAGAAACAGGTACAGTTCTGTCCATCACTGCCTACAAGACCAGGAATGGATTCTGTCTGCCAGAATTTTGCCTATGGTGTGGTATTATTCCTGAAAAATGTTTTTTAACTGCAGCTAAAAAACATGTGAGAACTGGAGATTGGAGAATGTTCCCAATGGGCAGGAAGAAAGTGTAACTGTTGGTATTTATTTGCATTTTAGCTCTCAAAACAGCTTGATGTCTGCATCACATACAGTTATTACATGACTGGAGAGGATGTTTTGTGGTGAGTAATGAGTATTGGAGCATGGATGGTGGGAGAGCTGGAGAAGTGCAGGGGGAGCAGAACACTGCTGCATAGGCCAGGCAACGTGTCCACTTATAAGCACTGGTAAGAAAGGATTCATACAAGTGAAATAATTGCTACAGTAGATGTAGCACCTCTGCTGACTGTCCTTCAGTGACTGGAGGCCAGTGGCACCAGAATGTTTCTAGCATTAAAGGAGCTGAGGTCAAGTCTCATTGGCAGTCATTTGAATTTAAAAAAAAACAAGCAAACAAGCAAAAAGATTTTCTGGTGCCAAGAAAACTTTCTCCCCGGTATATGTATATTCAGATGTAGTTCCTTTATTTTCCTGTAGGGAATCTATTACATGGGCATCATAATGGTAAAGAGTTTTAGTTTTGGTTTTAATTATCTTTGTTTTCTCATTGCCTCCATAAAACTCATTATTTCTTCCCCAGCTTTTTATGTCTCCCTTCTGAAGACAGATGCTGTTTATGGGTGCACTGTTGTTCTCCTTCCCCTTTATACATTTTTATCACTATTTCCAGTTTCAGTGAACAAGTTTGTTTCTATCTAGAGCAGGTGCAGAGGGCTGGAGAGTTGCAATAAAAATTTGCCATTTAATTTAACTTTTTATTTAATAATAAATGCCTTTAAACTTCACAATTGAAAATTTGCTGATAGAGCATTTGATGTCTCAGGTCCAAACTGGGTTCCAGTTCAGTATAAGAACTCAGTTCTGGTTGTTGCCTTGTCAATGCAATAGAGATTATCTTAGAATTGTATCCAATTCCCAGCAATGCCTGGGCTGGAATTTATTTTAGAAAAGATGGAAACAAATGCCTTCTTTCTGCTCATGTTTACAGATCTTTCACAAGCTACCAGACCCTGTATTACATTTCCAACCTGTGTGGCTTCCTGAAAATAATAATAAAAAAATAAAAATAAAAAAAAAATAAAAAAAAAGATGTGATTAGGCCAGCTTTTGGAACATTGCCTATAAAGTATAAATGGTAAATCAGCTTTCCAGACAAAGCCTTTGAGGAGTACAGCCTGCTTTTCAAAGCACTGGCAGGGTTCTCCTTCTTGCCTCTTTAGCTGATGTGATGTTCTGTCTTGGCTGCTGGTATTTTTTCTTTCTGGATCTGTTTTTCTCTAGTGTTGTTTTTTTCATGAGAGAGACCTTAATCAGTTGAAATATGGGAAGCAATAGCATCAGTCATCATTCTTCTCCTTTCTTTTATTTTTAAAAACATGTATTTCACTGTTGGCTTTTTCCTTTTTTTAATTAAGATCCAATCATTTATCAGAAGTTTGTCCATGATGCTCAGCTTCAGTTTTTTTGGAAGTGCTTGAGTTTTTCTGTGAACTAATGATATCTTATTCTGTGCTCAATAATCACAACCCATTGATACTTCCTTTTTTGGTCCTGGGTGAAAAATATTCTTAGTCAATGGCCCTTAAATACTTAGACAATTCAGAGCAATGGAATGAGAAGCAGACCTGCCTTCCATTCTAG
This sequence comes from Poecile atricapillus, assembly GCF_030490865.1. Lineage (NCBI taxonomy): Eukaryota > Metazoa > Chordata > Aves > Passeriformes > Paridae > Poecile > Poecile atricapillus. The sequence goes on along the minus strand of NW_026709083.1, from coordinate 27,842 downwards.
TAATAGAACATTTTTCAAAGGAACTGGCAGCATTTAGATACCTAGAGGCTTTGTACTGCAATTTGTTTATTTTACTCCAGGTAAGACTTCAATCTTCTTTTAGTGCTTCAGACACAACTCCAAGCCCAACATGAAGTGATGGAGTCTGCCTCTAAGGGAACTTGCATCAAGACAAAGAACTGGTTTTATTGATGATGGTGTCTTCAAACAAAAAATGACAAGTTGCTTTTAATAATCCATTTTTTTCCCCTACCTGTTGTGGAAAAGTTTCTGTCCATAAATTCTATGTCTCTTGTGCTACATAAGGCTTTATTCTATTGAAAAATTTCCATAACTTCTGGCATTTAAATTATTGTTAATGTATTTCTGTGTACTGTCCATGGGCAAAGAAAAGTACAAATTTTTGCTGGGATGTAAATAGATATGCATGTAATTTATTAGGCATCTGTTTTTAAAACCAAACTGCTCACATGGGGGCTTGCACATCTCGTTTGACTGTGTGCAGTAGTCTTCTACTCAGGGCAAGGTGGGGAGCTGGTGTATAGATGCTGTTTATGTGTGTATTTTCCTGCTCCCTACCTTTTAAATCTCTGTGTGACCAGCCTGCTCCTCTGCCCTGCACAAGTTCTGTGTCATCTGGTGCTGTCCAGGGCAATCCAGAAAGAGTGGAGCTTGTGAATCCACTGCTCTGAGTGGGGGTACCTGTGCCCAAAATGTGTGCTTCAAGCTGGGGGAATGTCTTCCCTGCTTCCTCCTGCTGAAGTTGGAATCCAGCTCAGAAAAGTGTCTTCAAGCAGTGCTACATCAGTATTTCAAAAGGCAGTATTTCAAAAGGATTTAGATAACAGAGTTAGGTCCTTGTCCCTATGTGTCGGGTTTTTCTACCACAAAGATGACAGAATGATATTCTCAGCCAGGATTTTGAGGGAAAATCAACAAAAGAGCATATGAGCACAAAAAAATGAATGCCTTCAAAATCACCAGAATGTTTTGTGTGTGAAAAATCAATCACCTCTGCTGAGGAATAACTCCCAGTACATATGAAGGAATTTCCAGAAGCTGTGAGAATAGAACAGCACAAAAACACACCAGCAGAGATCTCTTAGGTGTGAGAACAGCAGAACCTCAAGGAAGACAATCCTATGAGAAGTTCTGGATGCAAGTTTCTGTCAACAGATGAAAGCAAACCTCCCAGGAGATGGACTGCTTTATGGGGAAAGGAAAGCAAAAGCATTTCTGTCCCCTCTTGCTCATTGCTTTCCTGAACAAGAACTGTCATTTCCTGGGCCTCTTCATTGCCCTTCTATTATGTTTATCCACAAATTGTTTAAATTGCTCCTTCTGTGATCCACAGAAGCACTATGACTACTCTGCTACCAGCTCAAGTGCCTCCATGTGCTGGTTTCAGACACAGAGTTTGGAAAGACTCAGGACCTGGGGAAAGGTGCTGCCCTCCCTTAGGTGTAACAGAAATGCAGACTCAGGCACAGGGATACATGCTCTGATTTGAAGTTACTAGATGGAAATGTGGTGATAAAAGGAAGTCCAAACAGGATCTTTCTCTTCTAGATGTATCCCTGCATTGAATGGTATATAAATTTTCAGTGAAGAATAGCAATTTTGTTGTCTTTTGGCACTCAAATTTTTTATCTTGCTATATTGTAGTACAGCTTTCCTTTTCAAACCAGAAAAGAATGCAACATCGTTTCTTGTAAGACAGAATGCTTGTGCTTTTAAAAGATTTTAGATTAATAACTGTATTTATCTGCCATCTGGTTTTTTGCTTCTTTTTCTTCTGCCCATCATTTTTGTAACTATGCTGTTGGAAATGTTATTATTAGAGGTAAATATCAGTACAAATATGAATGCACCTGTGTTTCCTGATACCTGACTAAGCAAGGCTTTCTTCCTTCCATTTGTGAAGAAATTCTATTTCTTTTAATAATTAGTTTTAGGCTCATTTCCTTTCTGCCATTCACAGTTATTGACTGTTACTCAGGAGGGCATATTTACCATATTCTTATATTTCCATAGCAACATGGTCAGCCTGTGTTTTAATTCTTACTGTTAATATGGTTATTAATTGTTGGGTGGCAGTGTCTAAGGGTTTCAGCCTGATCAAGCTTCAAAATTCTCTTGTGCTAGGTGCTGTAGAGTCATAAATATACATTTCATGCCCCAGATTCTTTCTAATTGCTCATAATTTGGGTTATTGCTAATAATTTGGGTTATTGTACTGGTGACTGATACCTAAATTTACTTATTGCCATTGTTTATATTGGAGAGATCTTTTGAAGAGCCAGGGGCTACACTATTACCAGGAATCAGGTAATGGCAGGTGTTTACTTTTCACAGTATTTGAAGGCAAATCTCTGTTAGCACTTGCTGTTGCCTTGTAACACTTGGAAAAGGAAAAAATGTGTCACGCTAGTCTGTGTACACAGTGAAGGCAAGTGTTCAAGAAGTTGAATGATCATTTATTTAATTTATTGAAGCTCAGCAGGTTTGATGTAATATATTAAATGTCAGGTGTAAACAAAGCTGCAGAGATTTTCTTTAGGAACACAAGTTTTTGTCTCTCCTGGGAAGCTGTATGCTCAGTGTGTCTCTGAGGAAAAGGGAGGTGCTGCAGAGCTTGGTGATGCCTCCCTTGGAGGTGCTGGTCACTTGCCTGCTGAAGAGCATTCCTGCTCTCTGCCTACAGCAGACACTGCCCCTCTGGGTAATTGTTGCCTGGTTAAGGCTTCTTGTACTTCAGACTGAGAAAAATACATTCATGTGACATTTATGGAAAGGCCTCAAACCTACTTGATATTTCAGTTTTGGCACAGCCCTGGGTTTGGCATTGGGTTGGTGTCGGTGAACCTCGTTAATTCCAGTGGAGGGGGAAAATCTGACATCAGTACTGATAGTTTCTGATCTGTCATCTGCTTAGAAGTCCAGGTATTAAGAGATCTAAGTGACTGGTGTCTGTATCACTGGCCACTGTCCTTAACTTGTCACATATGGGGCTCTCACTGAGGCATATGTATAGAGCAGGGCTGAGGTGTTCTCTGCAGAGACCTGGAAGCGAAGAACTCCGGGTTCAGCTCTCTCCAGGAGGACATGGTGTCTTTGCATTTCCCATGTCTGGGCCAAGAAATGAGCATGGACAGCATTGTGCCTCCCCTGAGTGGTTGTCACTGACAGCAGGGAGATTGCATAAGGCACCTTCAAACACTATTCCGAACAAACCTGACACAGTGCTGCCCTGCTGACTTCCCTGACACCAATGAAGGCTAGAGCCAGGTGTTTGGGAGGTGTTTTGTGGCAACCTATTTACAGTACAGCAGCTTTCTTCTACTGTCCACAGAATGTATCCTGAGTGCCTGAAGTAGGTAACAACTTGGGTCTTTGTGAAACAAGAGTATAGATATTAAACAAGAATTTGCAAATATTCTTGCTTTCCAAGGTAAAGATTTTGCTGGCCTCTTATCTTTTGGTGGGTTTTTCAGTAAAATAAGGTGGCAAGATTATCTTTTTTCTGTTCTCCAGCTTGTGTATAGGGGCTACGAACTCTCACAGGTATGTGTGGCATAACAGGAAGAATTGTTGCATTTGCAAAGAACTACTGACCAAAAATTGAGTTTGTGTAATCAGAACTGTGCTAGGTGTTCCATGGACAGCAGTTTTTCCAATCTTTCCGTGTGCTGTAGGCAAGACTTCACAGTGAAGTTTGTCTGTGGAAGAGGCCATTGCTGCCTTCCACCCCTCAGGCAGGATTCGTGAAATAGCAAAATGTATTCATGCCTGATCCCTGTTTGTCCTTTATGCTCATCAAGGTGGGCTTTGGAGCACTGCCAGCATACCCTTACTAGTGTAGGACTCCAAGAGGAGTTAGGAAGATGAGTAAGAAAGGGATGGGGAAGTGTCTCATACCAATGTCGAATCTCTGCTAGTCAGGGGTCCCTTGGTGGTCCTAATTGGTTGTCACAGGTTAGAACAAGCCTAGATTGCTCTGGCTTATTGCCAGGGCCAGGACTGGAGCCAGTGGCCGAGAGCTGACCTTGAAGACTCCCACTGTACTTTTGTTAAGATGCTGTTTAGTCAGGATCAGAGCCAGCTCCTGAACCTTCCCCTGGGGAAAAGCACAGGGAAACCTTGCCAAGGAGGGATTAGCCAAGGGGTTGGAGGTGCAGAAATAAAAAGCAGTGCAGTGGAGGTTAATATAAGTGCATTTAATCCACAGTCCTCCTCTCAGCATTCAACATTTCCATCTGTGAAATGTGCTGCTGTTGCTGTCAGAGTTGTTCCTTGTCCAGCTGGCTATTGCTGCTTATGCACATAATCCCAGACATTCCCAGAAGCCAGGATCATTAATGCCATGAATCACACAGCCTCAGCTGGCTCCAGGGCTGGGCTTTGTTTCAGGGACCTTTGTGTCTGCACAGTTTCTGTTTTCTTGCTCATCTTGAGAAATGCAGCAGGGTTTAGGCTGTCATGCTTACCCTTTTCCCCATGTGATATTTGATTTATTACCTGTTTTGCTATTTTAATTGACACTTAGCAGATCCATGTGAATGCCACAGGAATATGTGAATGCTTCTTTCCGCTTGTCAGTAAATTTGCATCTCTTGCATCTGTGCTATTTAATTTCTGGGGATAAGGGATGCTGCCTTTTGTTCTGAGTTTATGAAGCACTGAAGCAGTACGTAGTGACGTGTTCAGGCCCTTGAAGTCTGCTGCAGGACCTGTTTTTCTTTCATACCATGACACAGAGACTTCAGGGTGGGATTTCTGAATATTGTGGCAGTCTTCCTTGAGTTGCTGCTCCAGAATGGATATTGTCATCTTCTAAACTTGTTCTGTAATTTGTGTGTTTAAATACAGTGCTTTGCACTGAAACCTGTTAAAATGAAAATTTCATCCCTCTCAGATTCTCTGTCATTTTCTATGACTGCTTGTCTGTCTTAATATTTTCATTCCACTCATCATTGTAATCTGAAAATCTGATCATCAAAGTTTTTAAAAATACTTCTAGATGCCTAATGAAAACTATTGAGCTATATCAGATCTAATTTACTTCAATCCAAAAAACAAATCTCTAGAAACAATGTGATTTCAATTGTTTTCAATAAATTTGTGTCTGCCAGTCTGTCAATTCATCAAATCCATGTATTTGAACCAGTTTTTATCAGAACACACTGCAAAGATTAACTGAGCACTTCAGCAAGGTCTATGTATACTATACTATATTATACTAAATTGTATACTTGTATTTTCCCCCATTAAACAAACCATACATCCCTAAGGATGTTTTCCATAAAACTGTGTTGATGGCATTAATTGTATCCTTCGCTGGCTATCGGTTCAGTCTTGTAATAATGTCCCCATGATTTTGCTTGGGACTGATATTAACTTAATTTCCCTAGGTCATCTTCATTTTATTTTTAATTTTTGGATGGGAAAATTCACCAAATTTGCATGCCAGAATTAATGTATAAAATATTTTTTTGAGTTTCTGGTATACCTGGTGTCCCAGGTATAAGCTTTTACATTACTCACATGAATCTCAGGGACATCAGTTGATTTCTTGCTTCTCCTGAAAATGGATATAGATTAACACTGAATTTATTATTAATTAATTGCTTGGTAGTCAAACAATTGATGTATGTTTGTCTATTTATTTGTTTAAAACTACATCTGCTGGAGAAAGTTCATTGGATTCTTTGTAGGAGCTGAAAAGAAACTAAAGTCTTCATTAGCTGAACACTTGATTTTGTTATTTTTCTGGTATGCCCATATTTTTTTCTTCAGTAGTTCTTTGACAGAAGTTGCCAGGAATAAAATATTGGCAGGAAAAAAATCAGGGACACTGAAGGGTCAGCAATAGTGCCTTAATCTGCAGAGGAAAAAGGATTCTGTTTGTTTAAAATTAAGGATATTTTTGCAGATGAAAATATATGCATTTTAGCAGTTTTCTTTGTCTTTTGGTCACCAGAAAGATTACTATTCTATTCTTAGATGTAAGAACTTTTAACATTAATTGTATACATGGCTTTACACTGCCTATTGATTCTGATGCCATTGGAATTCTCTGGGCTCTGATGACATTAGGCTGCTCCTGACTGTGGCTCATTGGAGACTGAGCAGGGGTTTCAAAACTTCTTCCCTCAACTTCTCTCTTTTTTTTCTTTTTTTTTTCTTTTTTTTTTCTTTCTTTTTTTTCTTTTTTTTTTTTTTATAGAAGGTGAAAAAGTATTAGTACTTACACCATTTAATTTGCTCTGCTCCAGGTCTTCAGCTTTGAGTTGCTGTAATTGCATTTGAGAATTGAAGTCTCTCATGCTCGTATTAATACCATTTTTCACTTTAGCTTTTTTATTCCTAACAAGTAGGTACATGCAGAAAAGAAAATAGATCATAGTACTAAAATTATAATCTGAAATTTTCAGAACATGGACGCTATGGTGTGCGAACAATAGAGATCTTTATTTTCTAACAGTAACTATAACTTGAAAACTATTTGTAACATCATTGGCATGCAAATGTGCCAACTGAGAAATTAAAAAGGTGCTTAATGAATAGAGCTTGACTGATTTTTATATTTTTCAGGTTTCATGGATAATTCCCAGATGATTAGAAGGTTTGTCAGAACATGCTGGAGGTGTGTGTTTAGGTTCTGGAACTTAATGTTCCTTTGTTTCTTTTTTTCCCTTAGTCTGACCGATTCCATGTTTGGGTATACTCTGTACAGTGAGAATCCTCTTAGTCTGAGCCAAAACTCATCAGAGTCCAGTCCAACATTTGCAAAGACCTTCAGGTCGTGTTCTGTTTTCCCCCTAATGTTTTAAAGGTTAGTAAGAATCTTGGGTATGACATAGAAATATACTTACTCTGCAGATGAGGAAAATATTCAGTGTATTCAGTGTATCAATTGCATGTGAGAGCCTTAGAGCCTTACCGAGTTTTCATGCCCCCGCCACAACCCTCCTTTGTATTCTTCGAATACTCAGTTTATGATAAAATGAAAAAAGTTCATAGGTCTTTTGGCTAAGAGCACTCCAAAGCTTCTTGGGTCCAACATATCTCAGTATTCAAGAGAGGTGTCTTTGCTCCCTTTGTCATCTAGATACATATTCTAGTGTTTTACAGTTCCTAACTTAATGATCCAATTTGCTATGGATCTGAGAAAGAGGATGAGGCTGCTTAATGCCTGGGAATTAAAAAAAAAAATAAAAATCCACAAGGTAGAGTGTGGATATAAATAAATACAATAAATATAACAAGAAAGAAAAAAGAAAAAAAAATAAGAAAATAAGAAAAAAATCCACACAACCAAACCATTGCTTTGGCTTGCACTTTATCTCATTACTACCAGCTCTTTTTGTACTCAGATTAGGCAAGCAGCATGTTGACACAGTCCAGACTGCATGTTCTTACATGAAAAAGCAGCATTTTTAATTAAACACAATTGCTGCTTTTTTTCATAGTGACAAGCCTGCTGCAGTTTACAGTGTTATTCATTCTATTGAAAACCGAATTTCTTATCTTTTTTTCCCAACCAAGAGCTTTTTTTCTCAAACTCATAATTTTCTTTGTCTGCAGTATTTGCCTTTGTTCACAAGAACAGTGACATATTAAGGTTCCTTAATTTTCCCTAGAAATTATGCATCTGGTGATTTTTCACTTCACCCATTGCAGTGAGTCCAGTGTTCTCTTTTCCTCTCCTTTCCATCTTCAGCCTAAGGTACACACATTATCTAGTGGATTTAACCAATTAAGTTACATGCAAGTATTGCAAATTGCAAATGTCTTAAGTAAGATTAATACAATTAAATTACAGCCAGATGTTCAATTAAGCTATTAATAGGAATAATGAAATGGGAGAAAAACTACCCCACCCTAAAACCCCTTTTATATCCCACAATGTTGGTAAGTAAACATTTAGCAAGCAGGTTGAAACATAGGCAGAATATTTATGTCCTTCTGTTTATTGCAGCCTTTTAGCTCCTGCTTAGGGATTAACAATGACAGCAATGTCTTCTTGGATTCATTTTCTTTAAATTATATTTACTCTTTCTTGGAAACATTTTGGTATGAGACTGATGTTACCAGTCCCTCTCTGCCTTTTGTAATGAAGTAAACAGACCCAAAGACCACTCCTAGCTGTGCAAAGGCTTTTGAGAAAAACATTTTGAAGGCTGTCTGACAGCCAGGGTAACTTGAACTGCCAAGTTTAATTTTTCCAGGAAAATCTGGAGCAAATGCATTGCAAAGTTGTTCATTTGAGGTAAGAGTGCTTCTGGGCTTAAAAGTAAATCCAGCCCCAAAACAGTATTGATGAATCATAGTCCACAGACATCTGTCAACAGGGAAGAAAGGCTGAACAAATATGTGTTTGCAACTTCTCTCCTTACCTCTAATTTATATAATTTAAAAAATGTTTACTAGAGTTTTAATGGATCTAGTAAATCATGTCAAAGATGCCTATGGAGCTAATTTTCTAAAGCAACTGAAGATGAATATATTATTTTGTCTTTGTTGTATCACTACTCGAAATAACATCTCCAAATTGCCTCTAAATATGGAGGAAATCATCACCAAAGGCACTGGCTGATGTTCCTGCTGGAATCAAGTTCTTGCTTAGGGGGTCTGGGCACCTCCTGGCTTCAAGGGTGTTTCATCACAGCAGCCTTTGCTGGCTCCAGTATCTGAGCAATTACTGATGGTGTTCACCACAGACATTCTCTAGTCACTTGTAATTTTGTGGGTTTGGGGGCACTGTACTGTTAAAGCTTTCTCTGGAGAACAGGCTGGGGTCAGACAGTCAGGTGCGCTCATCAGGAAGGCTGTTCTTAAGTGCAAGCAGTAGGAGCCTGTTCTCTTGCTGGCAACAAGGAAGAGTGTGCTGAGTTTCTGAGGCCACGGGAGTTCTCATCAGGTAAGGAGAGACTGAGCACCACACTTTGTATTGGGACAGTCTTGGCCATTTCATGAGAAAAGTGATTTCCCACTCTCCCCATCACTTCAGTCAGCCTCAACGATGAGACTTGGCATCATGGGGCCAGCAGGCAGCAGCTGGGAAAATTCTAGCAGAAATTCCCTGCTGGAATGCTGCCAGCTGGCTCCCTTTCTCCTGCAGCTGGAGCCATTCTTCCCAAGGTACACTTGTACACAGGCAGCTGTGCAGGTCCTGCTTCTATGGCCAGTGCTGGATGTCACAAGCCCTGATTTCTTTGCTTCTGGCATGGAGATCTTGCAGTTCAAGTTGGCTGCCTGCACAGTAAAATCCCCATTCTGCAGAGAAACAGGAAAGTCCTGCTCTAGGAGCGCTCCAGCAGAATAAGAAAGATGCAATGCATTAGGCTGATGAAATTAAACCAGGTGTCTGTGTCACTAGGGAGGACAAAGAACATGAGAATTATGATGGAAGGTTTTATAAAGTGTTTTTGGGGGTGAAAGGGAAAGGCATAGGTTTAAACAAAGCTGCTGTGCTTTGAGCCTTTGGGAAAGGCAATGTAGGAGAGAAGTTGAGTATGGAACTTTTAGGTGTTGGGTGTTAAATATGCCACCTAAAGGGCTTTCACTATTCTTAACCCTAATGCCTTTTGCCCATGAATTTGGACATGTTTAAGTTTTGGTTGTTGCGTCTGCAGGTGAACAAATCCCACCACTTGGTTCATACAGAAAAGGAATACATTGTCCCTTCAGTTCTCTGTTCCAGAATGGAACTGCTCTGAAAGAACTCAGTGCTGCAGCACTCAACATTGACCAAAGGCTCCTTCCTGGGGCTGGATCTTGCCAGAGCCATGCTACTCTGTAGCATTAGAACTGGCTCCTGGAATGAATATTCCAGGCTGAATAGTTCCCAGAGGACAGCTGGATGCTGTAGTTCCAAAGCTGTTCCTGATGAGCCGCTGGAAGTCAAAGTTCCCAAACACCAACTGGCCAGCGCTACAGACTGCTCTTACTTCAAATCCCAGAGCAGGGGGACTGACTGCACCTTTCTCCTAGTGAAAACCAGGATGCTCTTTCCCTCAAGGCAGGGAAACCCCAAATCCTCAATAAATGCAGGAAACAGAGAGTTAAAGACAGCAGGCTTCTTCAAAGAAAATGGGCCAGGGCTAGTCAGTGAAGTGTCATGATTATGTGAGATTTTATGTATCAATAACCATTGAAGTGTAGTGATATTAACAGCTGCACGTTCTTTCTGCTTCTGTTCCCTCTAGTGCAGAGCCAGGAGTTGTTATTAGGTGTCCAATTTGCATGGATTATTACTCAGAGGTAAGGATGCACCTCTTGTCAACCTTTGTGCTTTGTGGGAGGAGGAAGAAGCCAAAAGGGGAGTTGCACAAGTCAGGTGGCCGATGTGGGCAGCTGGCTGGAAGCACAGCCCTTGCTGGGAAGCTCCACAAGTCCCTTCTTGCTGGTGAATGTAGAAGGAGAAGCCCTTGCCAGGATGGCACTGGCAGATGTGTGGGTCCCTCATTGTTCTAACTGATTGCAGATGCTCTCAAGTCTCATTTGCCTGCTGCCAATAGAGCAGCAAACTCCAATTCTTTCCTCCCAATACATATGGTTGTTGTTTTCTTTCTTCCAGATTGTGCAAAGTGGACGATTGATGGTGGCAACTATGTGTGGCCACATGTTCTGCAGCGCGTGCCTCCCCGTTGCCCTGGAGACCACCGGCATGTGCCCAACCTGCAGAGAGGAACTCGATGTAGAAATGTATTTTCCAATTTATTTATGAGAGTTTCTGCTGCTCAGGGCAGTCTCAGGTGCATCTTGGAGAAGAGGAGGAGTAGAGGCCTGTTTATTTATGTATATAGTTTTTTCTGTACATAGTTTCATTTTTACTGTGTTCAGTTATAAATAAAGTTTTGATTGACTTAAATCTAGTCTGTCTGCTCTTCTGTGTTGGACTGTGCTGATAGACAGAGATGTTGTTTAACAGGTGGAAATAAGGCTCTTGGTTTGAGCAGTCAGAAGCTTGTTCTTTTCATCACACCATAGTCACTGATTTGGGGGAAATGTGCTAAAGCCATGGGCTTTGGAGTCCTTCAGGCTAATAAATAAGAATTGAATAATAATTGAATAATAATTGTGGCAAACAAAGTGTGTGTTGTACAGGGAAAAGAAAGAGACGCTGCTTGGGATGCAAGGTCTTGTACTTCTCAGGCCACCATCGGGTGGATGTTTAGGTGCAAATGTCATGATTTCAGTGCTGAGAAGATGGAGAGAGGAGCAGGTTGTGCACACACCCAAAGAAAGGAATTTTCTTGGAGAATAACTGGCATGTGAACAAACTGCTGCATTTAGTCTTGCAAGGTTTCACCAGAGTTCGAATCTGGAGTCTTTGCTGGGGGTTCTTTGTGGGGTCCTTTGGGCACAGGAAGGCTCCAGTGATGCTCAGGTGCCTGAGGCTGAAGGCAGCGGGAGGCGCAGCTGTGCCCGTGAGGCCGCGCGTGCGGAGCTGTGTCCAGCTGGGCCCAGCAGGAGCGGGATGTGCCTGTGGAGCAGGGCTGGAGGCGGCCCTGGGCATGTCTGGAGGCCTGGAGCAGCTGTCCCGTGCAGCCAGGCTGGGAGAGCCGGGGCTGTGCAGCCGGGAGAGGAGCAGGGGCCGAGGAGGCCTCACTGTGGCCTTCCAGTGTCCAGAGGGGGCAGAGAGCCATGGGGGAAGGGGAAGGTTGGGATCAGATGTTTGCAAGAGCTGGGAGAGTGCTGAGCCAGTGGAACAGGCTGCCCAGAGAAGCTGTGGATGCCCTGTCCCTGCAAGGTTCCAGGCCAGGCAGGACAGGGCCCTGAGCACCCTGATGGAGCAGGTGGCAGCAGAACCAGGCCATGGTTGGGGTGCCTCCATAGTAATGAGAGATTGCCAGCTTATTCATGACCCTTCACAGAAATAAAAGTGAATGCCGTTTATTTCTATGCTTAGCACACCTTTTATAGGGTTTTACAGGGTCCGCAGGCAGAGCAAGCTACTATTGGCTAACACACACAAGTTTACATTTTTTCTCCTACACACAAAGATATTGTTTTGCTTTACTCTCTCTTCTGCAGGAAGGTTTCAAGGATTTTGCCTTTAATATCACGACTTATTTCAAAGGCTGGTTTGTGCAGACAGGCCTTTATGAATATATCAAATATATCAACACCATGGCCTTCTGGAACTCCATGGGTGAGCAAAGCGCAGCCCCGTTAGCTGGGCATGGAATGTTGGCACCGGTTGCCAGGGGCACTCCTGCTCCCAAGGTTCTGTTGACACGGAGTCTCTTGAGCCAGTTGACGGATTCTCTGCTGCGCTTCAGACACGGAGCATCCGTCTTCTCCATCCTGGCTGGGAATACACAGACGTCTGTTGAGCAGCTTTCTGTCACACCAAAAACACCTGCAGTGGGCTACCCAAAGGAACCTAAGGGATCGATCCCATCCCTGACGTTCCTTTTTCGGTGTTTGTCCCACTTCCATTGCCGCTGCTTTTAGATCACAAAACACCATGAGCTCAGTAAGTACATTGCTACTCACTGCTGATCTGAGTCTTGAAATATTTTATGGGATACATCTAGGAAGTATTTCAAGAGTTTGTAGTAAAAGCACAAGAATGGAAACCTTTGAAAACTTTACGTAACGTGATATTCTGGAATCCTGAAAGTTTTGGATGTCTGTGGGTGATAGCTGTAATTCAAAAAAGCTTACAGTGTGAGCAGCAGCCTGCTAGAATTGGGAACTGGTCTCCTCATTTTCAAGCCATTGGGACAGGCTCCTTCTTGGTGAGGCAGCTTGTCAGAGTTCAGGGCTGATGTCTTTTCTCTGAGGAGATGCACTTAGGTGGGAATGGCCCATAGCACCATGGGATGCATATTGCAGCCTTTGCAGGTGTGTTTTGTGTATCCTTGTGTGCTGTCATTGGGGTGGTAAAAACCAAGTGCCACGTTAATATTAGTCCCACAGAAAATGCTAAGGCTTTGTTCTCTCTAAGGGTCAGCGAAAGCGCCCTGGAGAGGCGCTGGATTCCAGTCCAGCTCAGAAACGGAGCAGGCTGCTGCCCTCCAGAGCTGGTGGAACTGTGCAGACAGAGCCAATAGAGCCTGGTAAGAAGAGAAACTGCTTCTGGAGGGTTGGAGCTCATTTGAACATGTGTTTTTGCCAGTTCAAAGTGTGGGGGTGAGTCAGAAAATGGGGGTTACTTGCTTCAAATCCCAGAGATGGGTGACTATTTTCAACCAGGACCCTTCAGGGCAGGGAGACCCAAAATCCTCAATAAATGCAGGAAACAGAGAGTTAAAGGCAGCAGGCTTCTTCAAAGGAATTGGGCCAGGGCTAGTCAGTGTAGTTGCTGATTATTTGAGATTTTATGTATCAATTACCACTGAAGTGTAGTGATATTAACAGCTGCACATTCTTTCTACTTCTGTTCCCTCTAGTGCAGAGCCAGGAGTCGTTATTAGGTGTCCAATTTGCATGGACTATTACTCAGAGGTAAGGATGCACCTCTTGTCAACCTTTGTGCTTTGTGGGAGGAGGAAGATGCCACAAGGGGAGTTGCACAAGTCAGCTGGCTGATGTGGGCAGCTGGCTGGAAGCACAGCCCTTGCTGGGAAGCTCCACAAGTCCCTTCTTGCTGGTGAATGTAGAAGGAGAAGCCCTTGCCAGGATGGCACTGGCAGATGTGTGGGTCCCTCATTGTTCTAACTGATTGCAGATGCTCTCAAGTCTCATTTGCCTGCTGCCAATAGAGCAGCAAACTCCAATTCCTTCCTCCCAATACATATGGTTGTTGTTTTCTTTCTTCCAGATTGTGCAAAGTGGACGATTGATGGTGGCAACTGTGTGTGGCCACATGTTCTGCAGCACGTGCCTCCCCGTAGCCCTGGAGACCACCGGCATGTGCCCAACCTGCAGAGAGGAACTCGATGTAGAAATGTATTTTCCAATTTATTTATGAGTTTCCACTGCTCAGGGCAGTCTCAGGTGCATCTTGGAGAATAGGCGGTGAAGAGGCTTGTATCTTTATGTATGTAGTTCTTTTTGTACATAGTTTCACTTTTGCTGAGTTCAGTTATAAATAAAGTTTTGATTGATTTAAATCTAGTCTGTCTGCTCTTCTGTGTTGGACTGTGCTGATAGACAGAGATGTTGTTTAACAGGTGGAAATAAGGCTCTTGGTTTGAGCAGTCAGAAGCTCGTTCTTTTCATCACACCATAGTCACTGATTTGGGGGAAATGTGCTAAAGCCATGGGCTTTGGAATCCTTCAGGCTAATAAATAAGAATTGAATAATAATTGAATAATAATTGTGGCAAACAAAGTGTGTGTTGTACAGGGAAAAGAAAGAGACGCTGCTTGGGATGCAAGGTCTTGTACTTCTCAGGCCACCATTGGGTGGATGTTTAGGTGCAAATGTCATGATTTCAGTGCTGAGAAGATGGAGAGAGGAGCAGGTTGTGCACACACCCAAAGAAAGGAATTTTCTTGGAGAATAACTGGCATGTGAACAAACTGCTGCATTTAGTCTTGCAAGGTTTCACCAGAGTTCGAATCTGGAGGCTTTTGAAGGAATGTGTGTTTGAATGGATGAAGTTGGTTCCTGACTTGGGGCTGTTAGCAGTACACTGTGTTGTAGCTCCATTTCCTTCAATTACAGCAGTTTAATCCAAAATTACATTGAAGAGAAATGCAATTGTCCAGAGATATAATAATTGGACATAAGAGAGGAAAGAAAATTACTTCTGTTATATAAAAGTAAAAAAGAGGCAAAGGCAGATCTCAGATCAACAATGCAACAGGGAATTCCTTGTGCCATGAAACAGAAAACTCAGATGACCAAATTGAACTAAGTCCTCTAGGTGTAAAAATTGGGTTATCTGTGCGGACATGCATCCTTAAGTTGGGTTTTTCTGTTTTTGTCTTTATTGTGTTATTTACCTGCATCCTCAGTCATACTTCAGGATGTCTGAGTATTGCCATATTTAGGCAGAGGTAGTAATTAACAAGGTTCATTGTAGCTGCTAATTTTGATTTAGTTTGATCTTCATAAAAACCCAAAACATTAGTATTAGCCTGATATAGTGATCTTTTGATTTCTCCTATTCATGAAAACTACTTGAGTTGTCAAAATTACTCCAAGATAACACTTCAACAGACACTCATCAAATGATTTACTTATAGGGTAGCTATAAAGTTTAGACCAATGTTTTCTGTTTCTCGGTCTTGCTCGACTTTGAACTTCTTGGTGGATGCAATGACAGTAAGCAGAAATGTCTTTTTAAATAGCTTTATTCATAGGTGACATGCTATGCTAGGTATTTTCATTGGAAAGAGCATTTCAAGAAAGCATTTATGGTCAAGTAAATTTGATCTTAATTAACCTGCAATAAAATGGCACTCAGCTGATTTTATCAGAAGTGGAAACGGATGTTGGTTTGGCTCAACAGCATCAGCTGAGGCAGTTTTCTTTTCAAATTTTTGGTGTTTTAAAATTTAAAAAGTTTTTTCAATCTTGGTGCACAGTTGTCAGCAGAAGGAAAAGCACATTTTCAGCTCATTCCATCATTGATCTGTAGGCATAGAAGAATTGAGGTTTTTTCAGCTTCAGAAGCCCAGAACAGAGAGACAACATATTTGCACTGTCCATCTGTCCTATTCAGTGCTTTGGGACCCATACAAGGAGCTTAATTATTCATGTATTAAGTGTATATTTGGAATTGCTTTAGCATCTTAGCATTTTTCTATAAAGCATTGAATCTCCTTTAGGCTTTTTTCAAAAAATGGAAGAGTCATCCCCACCCATTCTTCATCACTTGATTACCTAATTACCCAAAAGGATAAATTGTAGTAAGAGAGAAATTTTTGTAAGAAATGAGGCTCCTCATGTAGAGCACGAGTTGAACATATCCTTGTGCTCTCCACAGCCCTGGATCAATTTCCGCTGTTCTCCCCACTCCAGAGGGCACCCAACCAAAGGGACCAGGGGCTGAGGAGCATTCCTGCATCTGGCAGGGCTGACATGGGTTTCCTGGTGTCCTCAGGAGCCCCAGCCCATCCTTCTCAACACAAGTCCCGTCACAGAGTGGCTAGAAGGAAAACTGATTATTAATTCTGCTGTTTTGCTGTGTCACCTTGGAGAGCAGAGCAGGGCCTCAGGAGGGCGGTGCTGTCCCTGGGAGCAGAGCAAAGCTCCTCAGGCCTGTTGGGAAATTCTAGTAGAGGAGTAGTTCAACACCTGACAATGTCAAGATTTCAGAGACTTGAAATAAGGATCTGAATGGTTAGATAGTTGCAACAGTCTGAGAAAAAAAAAAACTCCAACAAACTTGGATTCTGTTTTAATTGCTATTTACTCGCGTTCAAGTTAAAGCAGTCCCATAAGAGTTAAAGCAGCAAGAGACCAATAAAGCTGGAGGAGGAGGGTTAAGGAAGGGCTTAAATTTCTTTTTGCTTTGGGGGGGTGTGGTTTGCTGGGGGTTCTTTGGGCACAGGAAGGCTCCAGTGGTGCTCAGGTGCCTGAGGCTGAAGGCAGCGGGAGGCGCAGCTGTGCCTGTGAGGCCGCGCGTGCGGAGCTGTGTCCAGCTGGGCCCAGCAGGAGCGGGATGTGCCTGTGGAGCAGGGCTGGAGGCGGCCCTGGGCATGTCTGGAGGCCTGGGGCAGCTGTCCCGTGCAGCCAGGCTGGGAGAGCCGGGGCTGTGCAGCCGGGAGAGGAGCAGGGGCCGGGGAGGCCTGACTGTGGCCTTCCAGTGTCCAGAGGGGGCAGAGAGCCATGGGGGAAGGGGAAGTGTAATAAATTCACTCAAAGAGAATGATATGACTTAATTAAGAAAGAGTTTATTAATTATAGCAAGCGAGCAATAAGCAAAAATAACAGCGCTGGACGGCCGGGAAGCGATCCCTCTTCACCGATGCCGTGCTTCCGTTTTCCGTGTGTCCTCTTTTAATCGGTCCGGCTCTCCGATGACGTGTCCTTTCTCGGGTGTCTCTGCGAATGCGTCTTCATTGGTTTAGGGGTCTTTCTCTGCCTTATCTTCTTAACCTTTTTCACTGTTCTCTTTAAAGGCTTAGCTCAGAAACTTTCTGGAATTCAAGGAATCTTAGCAAGGCCATAATAATTATACAAGCGTCAGTAGTAACCTTCAATATAATCTTGATTTTACAGAACATAGCATTACAGAGTATCATATCTGCATGTTTAGTCGAACAAAAGGGTCTCTGTTTATCACAGGAAGGTTGGGATCAGATGTTTGCAAGAGCTTGGAGGGTGCTGAGCCAGTGGAACAGGCTGCCCAGAGAAGCTGTGGATGCCCTGTCCCTGCAAGGTTCCAGGCCAGGCAGAACAGGGCCCTGAGCACCCTGATGGAGCAGGTGGCAGCAGAACCAGGCCATGGCTGCGGTGCTTCCATGGCCTTCTGGAACTCCATAGGTGAGCAAAGTGCAGCCCCGTTAGCTGGGCATGGAATATTGGCACCGGTTGCCAGGGGCACTCCTGCTCCCAAGGTTCTGTTGACACGGAGTCTCTTGAGCCAGTTGACGGATTCTCTGCTGCGCAGCAGACTCGGAGCATCCGTCTTCTCCATCCCGGCTGGGAAGAGAGGCGTCTGTTGAGCAGTTTTCTGCAACTCCAAAAAATCAACAGTGGGCTACCAAAAGGAACCAAAGGGATTGATCCCATCCCTGACGTTCCTTTTTTGGTGTTTGTCCCACTTCCTTTGCCGCTGCTTTTAGATCACAAAACACCATGAGCTCAGTAAGTACATAGTTACTCCACGCTGATCTGAATCATGAAACATTTAACGGGATACGTCTAGGAAGTATTTCAAGAGTTTGTAGTAAAAGCACAAGAATGGAAACCTTTGAAAACTTTATGTTACGTGATCTTCTGAAATCCTGAAAGTTTTGGATGTCTGTGGGTGTTAGCTGTAATTCAAAAACGCTTACAGTGTGAGCAGCAGCCTGCTAGAATTGGGAACTGGTCTCCTCATTTTCAAGCCATTGGGACAGGCTCCTTCTTGGTGAGGCAGCTTGTCGTAGATCAGAGGTGATGTCTTTTCTCTGAGGAGATGCACTTAGGTGGGAATGGCCCATAGCACCATGGGATGCATATTGCAGCCTTTGCGGGAGTGTTTTGTGTATCCTTGTGTGCTGTCATTGGGGTGGTAAAAACCAAGTGCCACGTTAATATTAGTGCCACAGAAAATGCTAAGGCTTTGTTCTCTCTCAGGGTGAGCGAAAGCACCCTGGAGAGGCGCTGGATTCCAGTCCAGCTCAGAAACGAAGTAGGCAGCTGCCCTCCAGAGCTGGTGGAGCTGTGCAGACACAGTCAATAGAGCCTGGTAAGAAGAGAAACTGCTTCTGGAGGGTTGCAGTTCATTTGAGCGTGTGCTTTTGCCAGTTCCTAGGCCCTTTCCTGGGGAGGAAGGGAACCTTGGAGTTGATGCCTGGTATGGCATCTCTAAACCACAAAACCAAAGACAACCATTTTGGTTTGTTACTGGACTCTGTCCATTGGCCTCTAGTGGGAGATGGGTTGTGTAGCAAAGGCCCCAAGTGCTGCTCATACACCTGAATGGGTGCACTGACGAGCTGGCAGTGACTGCAGCTGCCACAGTGGAGGTGGCAGGCTGAGTTTGGGATCTCCCAAGCTGGAGAAAGATGAAGAAAAGTTAGTCATTAGCTGTGGCCCATTCTTCAGGGCAGCATGGATAGCATGGTACTTAGAATTAGGATCCCCTCTAGTTTTGATATTTTTTTTCTCCTGTGTGCTAAACATTCCCCCATGCAAGAGGAATGATCTGTTGGTGTGAAGCTCCCATAAGCTGTTGTCATCCAACAGTACTTGTGAGGAGCTCAGGTGCTCTTCCTCTTGTTTTGTCCCTTCAGGGGACAGGGCAATGCTCACCAGGACACATGAGGCAATGCACAGAGGACAATGCTCCCTGTGGACTGTTGAGGGCAAAGCTTGAGTGAAACGTTGGACACATTCCTGAAAAAAGACACCTTGGGCACAGGAAATCCAAGCACAGTCTGTTCCACAGTGGCAGCCCATTTCATTCCTCTGCAGTTTCTGACCTCAGTTCTAACCTTCTCTTTTTCAACTGCTGAAGAAGTCACAGATCTCACAGGAGGTTCTCCGGAGCCTGAAGTCATCACTACCAGTGACGATGAATCTCCTGTGGTAAGTAGTGACTGGCACACCCCTCTCCATGTTACATCCATAGGAATTTTCTTGCCCTCTGCAATCTTGCTAAGTCCCCTGGCCTCAAAGGTTGAAAGATGGCTCTGATTTACCACTTTAGACACAGTTCCCAGTCAGTCCCAAACACACTCCCAAACACATCAGCATGTCTGAGAATCAGTTGCAGAGAGTGGATGAACAAGCTAAAAGAGGTTGTTGCTTCAGTGATTCAAAAGAGAGCACAGGAAGTCTTTGATTTGAAGAAGTGTTTTAGCTGCAGCATCAGTTTAAGGTCCCCCTGTCACTGAGGTGTAAAAATCAACTGCAGGGTACACACTAATTCTCTTTCTTATTCCCCTAAGTCTTTAAAAGGGGCACATTTGGGATTTTTTCTTTTTCCCCAACTATTTTGAAAGAATATGCTTTGATGCAGCCCTCAGAGCAATGTGTCTGCTCAAATTTGGGATGCCTCTACTGCTGTGCAAATCAGATGCATGCAACAAACACTCCATGGCAGTTATTTCCTGACCGAGTTGTTCCTGAACCCATGCAAAGAAAGGGCCACCAATTTCTCAACACACTTTGCATGACCCACCTCCACTTACACCAAACACAAGAACACGTTTGGGGCTAGGGGTTTTTTCTCTTCAGTAGCTGTTCCTATAAAAAGTAGTGCTCAGGCTATCACAGGTGAACTTGCCAGTTGGAGGGAGAAAGAGAGAAAGAAAGAGCTCTGGCCCAAATCCAATTAGGGAACTGAAACGGGGGAGCAGGAAGTGTCAAGTTCTGCTGCTTCCTAAGTGTGATCATTTCTACCCTGTTCTACCCCTGCAGCAGAGCCAGCAGCAGCCACATCTTTCCAGGGCCTCAGAGAATTCAGCTGAGCCACTGGAACAGAACGATGGAGAAGAAGCAAAAGAAGATGATGGGTATGTGAGAGAGAAAGTGTCTATTAAAACTCTAATTTCATATATGTGATAGAAAGAGGTTTTTGCCAAGCTGTTGGGTTCTGCAGAACTCTGTGCAAATACTTCAGACCTGCAATATATTATCATGTATTATATAATATATATATTATATATAATATATATAATATATTATATATATAATATATATGATATATAATATACAGACCTCCTCCTGGTCTGCCTGTGGGAGAATTAAAATAAACCCAGCAAAATCCAGCAGAAACCGTCCTTCTCTCTTTGTAAAGCCTTAGCTTCTTAGAAGCGGTCCATCTAAATTTGAATGTCAGGGAATGGCACACCAAAATGCTTGCAGTACATAAGAATTCTTGCAATGGTTGTGTTTCTGCGGGAGAATGTTTCTTATTCAGAATAGGGGATGTTTTAAGTAGCAGCATTTTCTTTCTTGGGAACCCTTGGTGCCCAGGGAAATTCTTGGCTCCATGTTGAAATGCCTGCATGTTCTTTCTGGTCCTGTTCCCTCTAGGGCACAGCCAGCAGATCCTGCTAGTCCTCTGACGAGGGAGGATGACAACTCAGAGGAGCAGGACAGAGAGAAGAGTCAGCTGTACACACAGGATTCCAGCAAGGAAGAGACTTCAGCTGAGCTCTGGCTGAGTGAGGATGAGGAGGAAGCAAGAGACAACGATGAGTATGTAACAGATGATGTGTCTTCCCAAAGTGTCATTTCTGACATACGGTAGACACAGGGTTTTGCCAAACTGCTGGATTCTGCTTGATTCTGTGGGAAGGAATCTGATTTGCACCATAGTATACTGTCTGGAAGGGAACTAATGGATCCCAGCCCCTAAAGCCCAGCAAAATCCAGGAGAAACCTTCCTTCTCCATTCTGGAAGTCATTCTTGAATGTTTCTTTACATTATGGATCGTGATACACTGAAATGCTTGCAGTCCATTAAAGCTCTTGCGCTGCCACTGTTTCTGGAATAGGATGTTGCTAAATCAGAATAAGGGATTGTTTCAATTTCTGCCATTTTCTATCTCTGTGCACTTTGAAATTGATGGCTGCATATTCTTCTGGTTCTTCTCCCTCTAGTGCAAGGACAGCAAGTCTCATTAATCCTCTAATTCCTGAGGATGACACCGCAGAGGTGAGGATCCATGGCCCTTGCTGGGAAGCTCCAACTTGCACGTCCCTCCAAGTCCCTCCTTGCTGGTGTCCATAGAGGGAGAAGCCCTTGCCAGGATGGCACTGGCACAGCTGTGTGTTCCTTGCAGTTCTAGCATTGCACATACTCCAAGTCCTGTTTGCCTGGTGCCAATAGAGCAGCAAACGGGAATTCTTTGCTCCAAATTCCTGCTGTTCTTTGTGTTCTTTAGAAGCTGCTCGTCCAACATGAAGCGTTTAGACAGATCATTGGGCCTTTTTGGGGAGAAAGAGGGAAAGAAAAGACTCCAGCCCAAATCCATATAAGGAGCTGATACACAAGAGCAGGCTGTTCAGGAATTGTCAGGCGCCTCCTAATCTCTGTCCATTTTTACCCCATTGCTGGAGCAGAGCCAGGCATACCCACTCAGTTCCAGATCAGTAGAGGATGCAGCTGAAGTCCTGGCAAATGAGAATGAAGAGGAGCCACAAGATATTGAAATGTATGTGACAGATAAAGAGTCTCTCCAAAGTCTAATCTCTGCTAGATGGTAGAAACAGGCTTCTGCCAAGCTTTAGGACAGTTCTACTCTGTAGATGTAGTCTTAGTTGAAGGTATCTTTCAGTAACCCTTGAGGGACACTGAAGAGTCGGAAGTACGTAAAAGTAATTGAAATGATTGTGCTGTTGGGCTGGAATGTTGCTAAATCAGAATAAGGGATGTTTTATTTTCTTGCACTTCTGTAGCAGTGACAACTCATGCATGGTGAAATTAACTGGCTGCATGTTTTTCTGCATCTGTTTTCTGTAGAACAAGGCCCTCTGGTAGTCTCCTCTGTGTGATTTGCAGGGGTTGCTACTCACAGGTAAGAATCCACAAGCTGTCATTTCTGCTTTGTGGAAGGGGAGGGAAAAAAAGGGGAGCTGCACAACTCAGTTGTCTTAGGTGAGTGCTACAGGCAGCTGGCTGGCAGCACAGCCCTTGCTGGGAAGCTCCAAGTTCCTGCAGCCCATTCCTGCAAGTCCCTCCTTGCTGGTGTCCATAGAGGGAGAAGCCCTTGCCAGGATGGCACTGGCAAATCCATGTGTTCCTTGTGATTCTAGCATTGACTGATAGAGTTGTTTATTGGCAAAGCCTGTTGTGGTTTCCTTTCTTCAGCAGCTCTTCCATCTAACATGAAGTGTTTAGAGTTAAAATAGCAGAATTTTCCAGTTTTCGGGGAGAACAAGGGAAAGAAACAGCTCCAGGCAAAATTGAATTAGGGCACAGGAAGAGGGGAGGAGGGAGGAGGGTTTTCAGGTGCTTCCTAAGCTGCCTCTGTTTGTACCCTGCTGCACCAATGAGAGCAGAATCAGCAGCAGCCACTTGGTTGTTTTCAGGGCAGCAGCTGTTTGTGCTCCTGCTTTGAATGTTCTTAAGCCAACCTGGAGGGTGATAGCCTAGCCTTCCTCACTCCTCTGCTAGAACTGCTTTCTGAGCTGAGGTTTGCATGCAGCACAGGGGGCTCACCCAATCTAATTGTATCTTCTTTTCTTTCCCTTCTCATGTTATGCATCAATGGAAGCTTCTTCAAGGTGAGTTGATGTTTGACACTTGGTAATGGACTTTGATCTAGAATGTAATCATGACTTTTGTTCTTTGCCAAGAACCTGGAGCAGCAGGGCTTGGAAGTGCTTGTAGTAAAAGGCAGAGGACAGGCTGAAGCTGCTAGCCACTGTCTTAGAGAATGGATCCAGTGTGTGTGTGTGGTGACCTCTATCAGTCACAGTGGAAAATCCCTGCCAGAAAAGTTGAGGCTGAATACTTAGGCAGAAGGAACTGGAATTTGGTGATGCTTCCTACACTTTTCATTGATTAGTGAATGATTAGTATCACATGGAGAATGGAATTGCAGAAGTCATTGATGCCTGCATTTTCTGAGAGTTCAAAAGCAAGCAGCATTTCTTGACCCTCTGACTCTAACAGACCAGGCCATTTTAAATTGATCTCTCTTGAACTTGGTCAAGATGTTGCCCACAAAAACTGGATTGGTTACTGGGTTTGGTGCAACAGGTCAATAGTTGTACAACTGGGAGAGACATTGATTGTTTATTTCAGTGCTGCACTTTCAGTCGGGGTGCTCAGTGCTATTTCACCTATCAGGCACACTCACTATCCAAACTTGTATTATTTACAAATTTGAAGAAACAATGTAATTAGCATTGATTGGTTACAAGTGACACTGTCATCTTCCTAATTAGTCTTCTGTCTTCTTTTGGTGAGACCAATTGTCTCACTTCTCCCTAGAATTAGACCAATCAGTCCATTGCTCAGTTTCTCTCTTCTTTTGGGCTGGGCAGTTTCTTGAGCTGCTGCTCCTTGAGTCGGTGCTCGCAATCTCCCCCTGCAGCAATTACTTTTTACCAGTCCAAAGTGCTTTCAGGAGAGTTGCGTTTCTTAGTTGCTTCCTAATTTTGGGAGTTGTGTTGGATGTCCTTTTGGCCCCTCAATTCTGCATTCTTTGTGTCCACTCTCAGTGGGCATCCTTCTACTGAAGCTTTGTGAACCTTCCCCTGGCTCTGAGCTCCTTGAAGCATGCCAAGGCCTGAAGCTTAACAAGGCAATTCTACCAACAAGGAATTTGTTTTTCTAACCCATGGGTATCACTTAGAGCTTGGTTGTTAGTTGCTGTCTATTTCATGGATTAAATCTCCCTTCCGCTTCATTTGGCTTGAAAATATACAAGGATGGAATAGATCAATAGAAAGAGTATCCTTCCTTAAGAGCTCTTTTACATGTTCTACATTTTGCATCCCATATAACTTACAAAAATTAAATTGCAGTTTATGACCAGCAAAGGAATAATTCCGCCCTGAGCAGATTCCAAGAGGTGGATGGCTACAGTCATGGAACTGGAGCTAATGCTGCACCTGTGGCTAACACACGCCCTGCAGAACATAAAGCAGAGGAGGGAATTGCACGTTCAGAGTATGTATGGCTCATGCCCCACCAACACCAGAATTTTTGCCTTTTTTCTTTTCAATCTAGGACTGTTATGTTGCTCTGCCTGGTTTATGTTTGAAGCCTTCCCTACTCTACTTATTTCCCTCCTTCTCCCATGTTGCACGATGATGAAATGATCCCATTTACATTTTGAGAGAAAAAGGCTGCCCAAGGCAGATGTACAACTTTGCACAGAACCTTAGAGACAAGTGTGGGGGTATGTCAGAAAATGGGGGTTACTTGCTTCAAATCCCAGAGATGGGTGACTGACTACACCTTTTTTCAACCAGGACCCTTCAGGGCAGGGAGAGCCCAAATCCTCAATAAATGCAGGAAACAGACTTAAAGGCAGCAGGCTTCTTCAAAGGAAATGGGCCAGGGATAGTCAGTGTAGTTACCTGATTATTTGAGATTTTATGTATCAATAACCACTGAAGTGTAGTGATATTAACAGCTGCACATTCTTTCTACTTCTGTTCCTCTAGTGCAGAGCCAGGAGTCGTTATTAGGTGTCCAATTTGCATGGACTATTACTCAGAGGTAAGGATGCACCTCTTGTCATCCTTTGTGCTTTGTGGGAGGAGGAAGATGCCAAAAGGGGAGTTGCACAAGTCAGCTGGCTGATGTGGGCAGCTGGCTGGAAGCACAGCCCTTGCTGGGAAGCTCCACAAGTCCCTTCTTGCTGGTGAATGTAGAAGGAGAAGCCCTTGCCAGGATGGCACTGGCAGATGTGTGGGTCCCTCATTGTTCTAACTGATTGCAGATGCTCTCAAGTCTCATTTGCCTGCTGCCAATAGAGCAGCAAACTCCAATTCTTTCCTCCCAATACATGTGGTTGTTGTTTTCTTTCTTCCAGATTGTGCAAAGTGGACGATTGATGGTGGCAACTATGTGTGGCCACATGTTCTGCAGCGCGTGCCTCCCCGTTGCCCTGGAGACCACCGGCATGTGCCCAACCTGCAGAGAGGAACTCGATGCAGAAATGTATTTTCCAATTTATTTATGAGAGTTTCCACTGCTCAGGGCAGTCTCAGGTGCATCTTGGAGAATAGGCAGTGAAGGGGCTTCTTTCTTTATGTATATAGTTCTTTTTTGCACATAGTTTCATTATTGCTGAGTTCAGTTATAAAGTTTTGATTGACTTAAATCTAGTCTGTCTGCTTTTGTGTGTTGGACTGTGCTGATAGACAGAGATGTTGTTTCACAGCATTCACATTCATTCGAGTTCGAATCTGGAGGCTTTTGAAGGAATGTGTGTTTGAATGGATGAAGTTGGTTCCTGACTTGGGGCTGTTAGCAGTACACTGTGTTGTAGCTCCATTTCCTTCAAATACAGCAGTGTAATCCAAAGTTACACTGAAGAGAAATTCAATTGTCCAGAGATATACTAATTGGACGTGAGAGGGGAAAGAAAATTACTTCTGTTATATAAAAGTAAAAAAGAGGCAAAGGCAGATCTCAGGTCAACAATGCAACAGGGAATTCCTTGTGCCATGAAACAGAAAACTCAGATGACCAAATTGAACTAAGTCCTCTAGGTGTAAAAATTGGGTTATCTGTGTGGACATGCATCCTTAAGTTGGGGTTTTCATTTTTGTCTTTATTGTGTTATTTACCTGCATCCTCAGTCATACTTCAAGATGTCTGAGTATTGCCATATTTAGGCAGAGGTAGTAATTAACAAGGTTCATTGTATCTGCTACTTTTGATTTGGTTTGATCTTCATAAAAAACCCAAAACATTAGTATTAGCCTGATAAAGTGATCTTTTGATTTCTCCTATTCATGACAACTACTTGAGTTGTCAAAATTACTCCTAGATAACACTTCAACAGACACTCATCAAATGATTTACTTATAGGGTAACCATAAAGTTTAGACCAATATTTTCTGTTTCTTGGTCTTGCTCGACTTTGAACTTCTTGGTGGAAGCAATGACAGTAAGCAGATATGTCTTTTTAAATAGCTTTATTCATAGGTGACATGCTATGCTAGGTATTTTCATTGGAAAGAGCATTTCAAGAAAGCATTTATGGTCAAGTAAATTTGATCTTAATTAACCTGCAATAAAATGGCACTCAGCTGATTTTATCAGAAGTTGAAACGGATGTTGGTTTGGCTCAACAGCATCAGCTGAGGCAGTTTTCTTTTCAAATTTTTGGTGTTTTAAAATTTGTTTTCAATCTTGGTGCACAGTTGTCAGCAGAAGGAAAAGCACATTTTCAGCTCATTCCATCATTGATCTGTAGGCATAGAAGAATTGAGGTTTTTTTGAGCTTCAGAAGCCCAGAGCAGAGAGACAGCATATTTGCACTGTCCATTTAT
Source organism: Poecile atricapillus (assembly GCF_030490865.1). NCBI lineage: Eukaryota > Metazoa > Chordata > Aves > Passeriformes > Paridae > Poecile > Poecile atricapillus. The sequence goes on along the minus strand of NW_026709083.1, from coordinate 1,315 downwards.
CCTATTCAGTGCTTTGGGACCCATACAAGGAGCTTAATTATTCATGTATTAAGTGTGTATTTGGAATTGCTTTAGCATCTTAGCATTTTTCTATAAAGCACTGAATCTCCTTTAGGCTTTTTTCAAAAAATGGAAGAGTCATCCCCACCCATTCTCCAACACTTTGTACCTAAATACCCAAAACGATGAATTATAGTAACTGAGAAATTCCCCAGTCATCTTTGTGTGCCCATAGTGCCAGTTTTCACTGAGATGCAACTGAACAAGAAGCAGAAATTCTTTAGGGCACAGTTCGGAAAACGCAAGGAAAGCAGCAGCATGCCTATTGTTGATCCCTGTAGATGTTTACCAAACCTCTTCTTAAGGGAAAACCCGTTGATTAAATTCATTCTCTTCGTCCTTCTTTGCTTTGCTAAATATTGCTGCTGGTGGTCGTTTTTAAATTAATACATTTTTTGAGTGAAAGCAGTGATGGATCAGAGCTGTAGTTCTTTCTACTCCCACTTCAGATATTGTTTTAAAGATTCTTGCATTTACTGATTTTGGCAAAATTGTGTATAGTTCTATCTTGTGCAGATGTTAAGGCTGAAGTTACTTCATGCTCTTTTGGAACTAAGGCACGCTGCAATACAGCTGTACCAAGCATCCTTGTTATGTTTTTATCCACCTGCAGAAAAGCAATACGAACTGTCCTCAAATAAACTTTTATTCTAGAGAACAGTACCATATGGAGATCACTGAACAGCCAGGAGCCACTGTTTATGAGACATTATTTGATTCTTTTAATTTGATTTCTTCCATTTCTAGCAGAAATCTGTGAACCAGAAATCAAAGAGAACTGGATTTCAGAAGCACCTGAATGTAGCACATTTGAAGAAAAATATTTTACTCAAAGCTGCTCCATAATATTCTTGTTGCTGGCTCTGAGGTCTGTGAAGCAGCAAGGGAGTCCCTGGTGTGTTCGTCCCATGGGCATCCCTGCTGTATAAATTGCTTCAGAGCAGCCCAAAGCTTCCAGCTGCTCCATCCCAGCTCTTTCATGGGAACACTGGCATTTATTAGGAGCCCTATGTCCACCTCTTTTAGGATGTTATTACCCTGGAAGCAGGAGCAGTGTGGTCAGATTCTGAGCCTTGAATTCATTAACTCAGTACCCAGGGACCCAGAAGAGTGTTGAAAAAATCAAAATCTCAGAGTAACTGGACTAAAGTGAAATGTCAGACTTACATTCTTCATTACTTGTTGTAAGGTTCCTGCAGACAGCATTTTAAATTATTTAGCTTGAGACAGAATTTGGATGCCACAAATGGGGAAT
>NW_026709082.1:0-43089 GCF_030490865.1 Poecile atricapillus | reverse complement strand
TGGGGGATTTGGGGGGGTTTGGGGGGATTTGGGGGGGTCTGGAGGGGCTTGGGGGGGATTTGGGGGGGTCTGGGGCTCTCCTGGAACGGCACAGGGGGGGGCGTCAGGGGGGGCTTGGGGGGATTTTGGGGGGTCTGGGGGTTATTTGGGGTGGATTTGGGGGGTCCGGGAGGGATTTGGAGGGGATTTGGGGGTTTCGGGGGGGTTTTGGGGTGGATTCGGGGGGGTTTTGGGGTGGATTTGGGGGGAAGGAAGGGCCGGACCCCCCCCCCATCCCCAAAGTCCCTCTGTGCCCCCCCCCCCAGTCCTGTGTCTCCCAAATGTCCCCAAATCCCCCAAATGTCCCCAAATCCCCCCAGTGTCCCCCCCAGTGTCCCCCCGATGTCCCCTCAGTGTCCCCAATGTCCCTGGTGTCCCAAATGTCCCCAAATGTCCCCCCGGTGTCCCTTCACTGTCCCCTCAGTGTCCCCTCAGTGTCCCCCCGATGTCCCCTCGGTGTCCCCCAATGTCCCCAAATGTCCCCCCAATGTCCCACGGTGTTCCCCCAGTGTCCTCAAATCCCCCCAATGTCCCCCTGATGTCCCAAATGTCCCCCCCGGTGTCCCCCCGTGTCCCCAATGTCCCCCCAGTGTCCCCTCAGTGTCCCCTCAGTGTCCCCCCGATGTCCCAAATGTCCCCCCAGTGTCCCCCCAGTGTCTCCCCAATGTCCCCCCGTGTCCCCTCAGTGTCCCCTCAGTGTCCCCCCGGTGTCCCCCCAATGTCCCACGGTGTCCCCCCAGTGTCCCCAAATCCCCCCAATGTCCCCTCAGTGTCCCCTCAGTGTCCCCTCAGTGTCCTCTCGATGTCCCTGGTGTCCCTTCAGTGGTCCCCCCAATGTCCCCAAAATGTCCCCCCCAATGTCCCCGGTGTCCCCCAGTGTCCCCAAATCCCCCCAATGTCCCCCCGATGTCCCAAATGTCCCCCCAGTGTCCCCAATGTCCCCCCAATGTCCCCCCGATGTCCCAAATGTCCCCCCAATGTCCTCCCAATGTCCCCTCAGTGTCTCCCCGATGTCCCCAATGTCCCCCCAATGTCCCCAAATGTCCCCCCGGTGTCCCCCCCGTGTCCCCAATGTCCCCTCAGTGTCCCCCCATTGTCCCCCCGGTGACCCCCGATGTCCCCAGTGTCCCTCCAGTGTCCCCCCGATGTTCCAAATGTCCCTCCGATGTCCTCGGTGTCCCCCCGATGTCCCCCCAATGTCCCCCTGGTGTCCCCAGTGTCCCCAGTGTCCCCCGGTGTCCCCAATGTCCTCCCGATGTCGCCCCAGTGTCCCCCCGATGTCCCAAATATCCCCCCAATGTCTCCGGTGTCCCCAGTGTCCCCTCAATGTCCCCCCCGGTGTCCCCAAATGTCCCCCAGTGTCCCCTCAGTGTCCCCTCAGTGTCCTCCCGATGTCCCCAGTGTCCCCCCAGTGTCCCCCCAATGTCCCACGGTGTCCCCCAGTGTCCCCAAATCCCCCCAATGTCCCCTCAGTGTCCCCTCACTGTCCCCTCAGTGTCCCCCCGATGTCCCCAAATGTCCCCCCAATGTCCCCCGATGTCCCCCCGGTGTCCCTGGTGTCCCCCCAATGTCCCCCATAATGTCCCCAATGTCCCCAAATCCCCCCAATGTCCCCCCGATGTCCCAAATGTCACCCCAATATCCCCGGTGTCCCCTCAGTGTCCCCCCATCGTCCCCCCAATGTCCCCAGTGTCCCCTCAATGTCCCCCCAGTGTCCCCCCGGTGTCCCCAATGTCCCCCCGATGTCCCCCCAATGTCCCACGGTGTCCCCCCAGTGTCCCCAAATCCCCCCAATGTCCCCTCAGTGTCCCCTCAGTGTCCTCCCGATGTCCCCAGTGTCCCTTCAGTGTCCCCCCAATGTCCCCAAATGTCCCCCCGGTGTCCCCCCGATGTCCCCAAATGTCCCCCCGGTGTCCCCCCGGTGTCCCCTGTCCCTGTCCCCGCTCACCCACGTCGCTGTCCCGGTGGTTCTTGATGAGCTCCCCCAGCTCGAAATTCCCGGCGATCACCGCGACCTGCGGGACAGACGGACACGGGGACAGACGGACAGGGGGACAGGGACAGAGGGACAGACGGACAGGGGGACAGAGGGACACGGGGACAGACGGACACGGGGACATGGACAGGGGGACAGACGGACACGGGGACAGAGGGACAGGGGACAGACGGACACAGGGACATGGACAGGGGGACAGGCGGACACGGGGACACGGGGAGACGGGGACAGGGGACAGGGGGACAGAGGGACACGGGGACAGAGGGACAGAGGGACAGGGATGGGGACAGACAGAGGGACAGAGGACAGGGGGACAGAGGGACAGGGGACATGGGGACACGGGGACAGGGGGACAGACGGACAGGGGGACAGGGGGACAGGGGGACACGGGGACAGAGATGGGGACACTCACACGGGGGGTCACCCCCTCTGCAGTGTCCCCAATGTCCCCCCAATGTCCCCAATGTCCCCCAGTGTCCCCAATGTCCCCAATGTCCCCCCAAAGCCCCCAATGTCCCCAATGTCCCCCCAATGTCCCCAATGTCCCCAGTGTCCCCCCAGTGTCCCCAATGTCCCAAATCCCCCCAATGTCCCCCCAGTGTCCCCAATGTCCCCAGTGTCACCTGGAACAGCGTCTGCCCCCAATGTCCCCAATGTCCCCAATGTCCCCAATCCCCCCAATGTCCCCCCAGTGTCCCCAGTGTCCCCAATGTCCCCCCAATGTCCCCCCAATCCCCCCAGTGTCCCCAATGTCCCCCCAATGTCCCCAATGTCCCCAATGTCCCCAATGTCCCCAGTGTCCCCAATGTCCCCAGTGTCACCTGGAACGGCGTCTGCCCCCAATGTCCCCAGTGTCCCCAATGTCCCCCCCAATGTCCCCAATGTCCCCAATGTCCCCCCAATGTCCCCCCAATGTCCCCAATGTCCCCCCAGTGTCCCCAATGTCCCCAATGTCCCCCAATGTCCCCCCAATGTCCCCAATGTCCCCCCAGTGTCCCCAATGTCCCCAATGTCCCCAATGTCCCCCAATGTCCCCCCAATGTCCCCAATGTCCCCAGTGTCACCTGGAACGGTGTCTGCCCCCAATGTCCCCAATGTCCCCAATGTCCCCAATGTCCCCAGTGTCACCTGGAACGGTGTCTGCCCCCAATGTCCCCAATCCCCTCAGTGTCCCCAATGTCCCCCCAATGTCCCCGATGTCCCCAATGTCCCCCCAATGTCCCCAATGTCCCCAGTGTCCCCAGTGTCCCCAATGTCCCCAGTGTCACCTGGAACGGCGTCTGCCCGCTGTTGTTCTTCACCTCCTTGTTGGCCCCTCGGTACAGGAGGATGCGGGCGCAGCTCTCCTGGGATGGGGGGGACACGGGGACACCGATGTCACCCGAGTGTCACCGGTGTCCCCAAAACCCCGCAATGTCCCATTTCCACATGTCCCGAAACCCCGAAATCCCAAAATCCCAAAATCACCAAAATCCCAAAATCCCAAAACCCCAAAATCCCAAAATCCCAAAATCCTCAATGTCCCCAGATGTCCCCAAATGTCCCCAATGTCCCCAATGTTCCCATTGTCCCCAGATGTCCCCAATCCCCCCAATGTCCCCAATGTCCCCAATGTCCCCATTGTCCCCAATGTCCCCAGTGTCCCCAATGTCCCCAACGTCCCCAGATGTCCCCAAATGTCCCCATTGTCCCCATTGTCCCCAATGTCCCCAAATATCCCCAATGTCCCCAATGTCCCCAATGTCCCTGCTGTCCCCAATGTCCCCAGATGTCCCCAATGTCCCCAATGTCCCCATTGTCCCCAGATGTCCCCATTGTCCCCACTGTCTCCATTGTCCCCATTGTCCCCATTGTCCCAGATGTCCCCAATGTCCCTGCTGTCCCTGCTGTCCCTGCTGTCCCCATTGTCCCCAGTGTCCCCAATGTCCCCATTGTCCCCAAATATCCTCAATGTCCCTATTGCCCCCATTGTCCCCAATGTCCCCATTGTCCCCAGATGTCCCCAAATGTCCCCAATGTCCCCATTGTCCCCAATGTCCCCATTGTCCCCAATGTCCCTGCTGTCCCCAATGTCCCCACTGTCCCCAATCCCCCCAATGTCCCCAATGTCCCCTCTGTCCCCAATGTCCCCAATGTCCCCAATGTCCCCAATGTCCCCAATGTCCCCATTGTCTCCATTGTCCCCATTGTCCCCAATGTCCCTGCTGTCCCCAATGTCCCCATTGTCCCCAATGTCCCCATTGTCCCCAATGTCCCTGCTGTCCCCAATGTCCCCACTGTCCCCAATCCCCCCAATGTCCCCAATGTCCCCTCTGTCCCCAATGTCCCCAATGTCCCCAATGTCCCCAATGTCCCCAATGTCCCCATTGTCCCCAATGTCCCCATTGTCCCCAATGTCCCCGATGTCCCCATTGTCCCCGATGTCCCCAATGTCCCCAATGTCCCCACCTTGTTGTAGAGGGCGCAGATGTGCAGCGCGGTGTTGCCGGACGCGTTCTGTGCCGCCGCCTCGGCCCCGTAGAACAGCAAATGCTCCAAGTGCTGCGAGTGGCCGTGCTGGCACGCCTGGGGACAGTGGGGACAGCAGAGGGGACATTGGGGACATCAGAGGGGGCATTGGGGACAGTGGGGGGATTGGGGACAGTGGGGACAGTGGGGACAATGGGGACATTGGGGACATTGGGGGGATTGGGGATATTTGGGACAATGGGGTCATTGGGGACAATGGGGACATTGGGGACAGTGGGGACATTGGGGACAGTGGGGACAATGGGGACATTGGGGACAGCAGGGACAGTGGGGAGATTTGGGACATTGGGGGGACATTGGGGACATTGGGGACAGCAGAGGACATTTGGGACATTTGGGACATTGGGGACATTGGGGACAATGGGGACATTGGGGGGACATTGAGGACATTGACGGGACTGGGGACATTGGGGACACTGGGGACATTGGGGGGACATTGGGGACAGTGGGGGGACATTGGGGACAGTGGGTCTTGCTCCAAGTGTTGCGAGTGGCCGTGCTGGCACGCCTGGGGACACTGGGGACATCAGAGGGGACATTGGGGACAGTGGGGGGATTGGGGACAGCAGAGGACATTGGGGACATTGGGGACAATGGGGACACTGGGGACATTTGGGACATTGGGGATATTTGGGACATTGGGGACATTGGGGACAATGGGGACACTGGGGACATTGGGGACATCAGAGGGGACATTGGGGGGACATTGGGGACACTGGGGACATTGGGTACATTGGGACAGCAGGGGACAGCAGAGGACATTGGGGACACTGGGGACATCAGAGGGGACATTGAGGGGACATTGGGGACAGTGGGTCATGCTCCAAGTGCTGCGAGTGGCCGTGCTGGCACACCTGGGGACAGTGGGGACAGCAGAGGGGACATTGGGGACAGCAGGGGACGTTGGGGACATTGGGGAGATTGGAGACATTGGGGACATTGGGGACATTGGGGACATTGGGGACACTGGGGACATCAGAGGGGACATTGGGGGGACATTGGGGATATTGGGTCATGCTCCAAGTGCTGCGAGTGGCCGTGCTGGCACGCCTGGGGACAGTGGGGACAGCAGAGGGGACATTGGGGACAGTGGGGACATTGGGGACATCCCGGGACATCGGGGGAAATTTGGGACAGTGAGGACAGCAGGGACAGTGGGGACATCCAGGGGGAACTGGGGACATATTGGGGACATTGGGGACATCTGGGGATGGGGGGACATCTGGGACCTTGGGGACATTGGGGACATTTGGCACCTTGGGGACATCGGGGACATTGGGGGGATTTGGGGACATTGGGGGATGTGGCTGGTGGGGTGACACGGTGACATGGCAGAGTGACACGGTGACATGGCAGAGTGACACGGTGACATGGCAGTGACACAGTGACATCTGACACGGGCGCGGTGATGGCAGTGAGACGTTGACAGGCTGTCATGGTGACACGGTGACAATGTGACACGGTGACAGTGTGACACGGTGACACGGTGACAATGTGAGACAGTGACAATGTGAGACAGTGACAATGTGACACGGTGACACGGTGACAATGTGAGATGGTGACAATGTGAGACGGTGACAATGTGAGACGGTGACACGGTGACAGTGTGAGATGGTGACAATGTGAGACAGTGACAATGTGAGACAGTGACAATGTGAGACAGTGACAATGTGAGACGGTGACAGGCTGTCATGGTGACACGGTGACAATATGACACGGTGACAATGTGAGACGGTGACAGGCTGGCACAGTGACACAGTGACAATGTGACATGGTGACAATGTGACATGGTGACAGGCTGTCACGGTGACACGGTGACAATGTGACATGGTGACAATGTGACATGGTGACACGGTGAGTGTGAGACGGTGACAATGTGACACGGTGACAATGTGACACGGTGACACGGTGACAGTGTGAGACGGTGACAATGTGACATGGTGACAATGTGACACGGTGACAATGTGACACGGTGACACGGTGACAATGTGAGACAGTGACAATGTGAGACGGTGACAATGTGAGACGGTGACACGGTGACAATGTGAGACGGTGACAGGCTGGCACAGTGACACAGTGACAATGTGACACGGTGACAATGTCAGACGGTGACAATGTGACACAGTGACAGGCTGGCACAGTGACAGCAGGATTGGGTGACACGGTGACAACGTGACAGTGACAATGTGGCAATTGGTACAGGGTGACACGGTGACACAGTGACACGGTGACACGGTGACAATGACACAGTGACACGGTGACAATGACAGGGTGACACAATGACACGGTGACGGTGACACAGCTGTCACCTGGTGTATCTCCTGCCAGCCGTTCTCGTCAGCCGTGCCGATGTCACACAGTGATGATGTCACACAGGGATGGTATAATGGGATAATGGGGTGACACAGTGACACGGTGACAATGACACAATGACACGGTGACAGGGCTGTCACCTGGTGTATCTCCTGCCAGCCGTTCTCGTCAGCCGTGCTGATGTCACACAGTGATGGTGTCACACGGTGATGATGTCACACAGTGATGATGTCACACAGGGATGGTATAATGGGATAATGGGGTGACACAATGACACGGTGACAATGACACAGTGACACGGTGACAATGACACGGTGACAATGACACGGTGACGGTGACAGGGCTGTCACCTGGTGTATCTCCTGCCAGCTGTTCTCGCCAGCCGTGCTGATGTCACACGGTGATGATGTCACACAGGGATGGTATAACATGATAATGGAGTGACACAGTGACACGGTGACAATGACACGGTGACACAGCTGTCACCTGGTGTATCTCCTGCCAGCCGTTCTTGTCAGCCGTGCCGATGTCACACGGTGATGATGTCACACGGTGATGATGTCACACAGGGATAGTATAACAGGATAATGGGGTGACACAGTGACACAGTGACGGTGACAATGACACGGTGACAATGACAGGGTGACAGGGCTGTCACCTGGTGTATCTCCTGCCAGCCGTTCTCGTCAGCCGTGCCGATGTCACACGGTGATGATGTCACATGGTGATGATGTCACACAGGGATGGTATAACAGGATAATGGGGTGACACAGTGACACGGTGACAATGACACAGTGACGCGGTGACGGTGACACAGCTGTCACCTGGTGTATCTCCTGCCAGCTGTTCTTGTCAGCCGTGCCGATGTCACACAGTGATGATGTCACACGGTGATGATGTCACACGGTGATGATGTCACACAGGGATGGTATAACGGGATAATGGGGTGACACAGTGACACGGTGACAATGACACAGTGACACAGCTGTCACCTGGTGTATCTCCTGCCAGCCGTTCTCGTCAGCCGTGCCGATGTCACACGGTGATGATGTCACACGGTGATGATGTCACACAGTGATGGTATAATGGTATAACATGATAATGGGGTGACACAATGACATGGTGACAATGACACGGTGACATGGTGACAATGACAGGGTGACACAGTGACACGGTGACACGGTGACGCGGTGACGGTGACAGGGCTGTCACCTGGTGTATCTCCTGCCAACCGTTCTCGTCAGCCGTGCCGATGTCACACAGTGATGATGTCACACGGTGATGATGTCACACGGTGATGTTATAATGGGATAATGGGGTGACACAGTGACACAGTGACACAGTGACAATGACACGGTGACACGGTGACACAGCTGTCACCTGGTGTATCTCCTGCCAGCCGTTCTCGTCAGCCGTGCCGATGTCACACGGTGATGATGTCACACAGTGATGATGTCATACAGTGATGGTATAACAGGATAATGGGGTGACACAATGACACGGTGACAATGACAGGGTGACACGGTGACACGGTGACACGGTGACAATGACACAGTGACAGGGCTGTCACCTGGTGTATCTCCTGCCAGCCGTTCTTGTCAGCCGTGCTGATGTCACACAGTGATGATGTCACACAGTGATGATGTCACACAGGGATGGTATAATGGGATAATGGGGTGACACAATGACACGGTGACACGGTGACAATGACACGGTGACAAGGACACAGTGACATGGTGACAATGACACAATGACACAATGACACAGTGACAGGGCTGTCACCTGGTGTATCTCCTGCCAGCTGTTCTTGTCAGCCGTGCTGATGTCACACGGTGATGATGTCACACGGTGATGATGTCACACAGGGATGGTATAACAGGATAATGGGGTGACACAGTGACACGGTGACACGGTGACAGGGCTGTCACCTGGTGTATCTCCTGCCAGCCGTTCTCGTCAGCCGTGCCGATGTCACATAGTGATGATGTCACACAGTGATGATGTCACACGGTGATGTCACACAGGGATGGTTTAATGGGATAACATGATAATGGGGTGACACAGTGACACGGTGACACGGTGACACGGCTGTCACCTGGTGTATCTCTTGCCAGCCGTTCTCGTCAGCCGTGCCGATGTCACACAGTGATGATGTCACACAGGGATGATGTCATACAGTGATGGTATAATGGGATAACAGGGTGACACAATGACACGGTGGCAATGACAGGGTGACACGGTGACACGGTGACGGTGACACGGTGACAGGGCTGTCACCTGGTGTATCTCCTGCCAGCCGTTCTCGTCAGCCGTGCCGATGTCACACAGTGATGATGTCACACGGTGATGATGTCACACAGTGATGATGTCACACGGTGATGATGTCACACAGTGATGATATCATACAGTGATGATGTCACACGGTGATGATGTCATACAGTGATGTTATAATGGGATAATGGGGTGACACAGTGACACAGTGACACGGTGACAATGACACGGTGACACGGTGACAGGGCTGTCACCTGGTGTATCTCCTGCCAGCCGTTCTCGTCAGCCGTGCCGATGTCACACAGTGATGATGTCACACGGTGATGATGTCACACAGTGATGATGTCACACAGGGATGGTATAACGGGATAATGGGGTGACACAGTGACACAGTGACACGGTGACACGGTGACAATGATACGGTGACAATGACACGGTGACAGGGCTGTCACCTGGTGTATCTCCTGCCAGCTGTTCTTGTCAGCCGTGCTGATGTCACACAGTGATGATGTCACACGGTGATGATGTCACACAGGGATGGTATAACGGGATAATGGGGTGACACAGTGACACGGTGACACAGTAACACGGTGACACAATGACACAATGACACAGTGACACAGCTGTCACCTGGTGTATCTCCTGCCAGCCGCTCTCGTCAGCCGTGCCGATGTCACACGGTGATGATGTCACACGGTGATGATGTCACACAGGGATGGTATAACAAGATAATGGAGTGACACAGTGACACGGTGACACGGTGACACGGTGACAATGACACGGTGACACAGCTGTCACCTGGTGTATCTCCTGCCAGCCGCTCTCGTCAGCCATGCCGATGTCACACAGTGATGATGTCACACAGTGATGATGTCACACAGGGATGGTATAACAGGATAATGGGGTGACACAGTGACACGGTGACACAGTGACACGGTGATGGTGACACAGTTGTCACCTGGTGTATCTCCTGCCAGCCGTTCTCGTCAGCCGTGCCGATGTCACACGGTGATGATGTCACACAGTGATGGTATAATGGGATAACATGATAATGGGGTGACACAATGACACGGTGACAATGACACGGTGACACAGTGACACGGTGACACGGTGACACAGCTGTCACCTGGTGTATCTCCTGCCAGCCGTTCTCGTCAGCCGTGCCGATGTCACACAGTGATGATGTCACACAGTGATGATGTCACACGGTGATGATGTCACACAGGGATGGTATAATGGGATAATGGGATGACACAGTGACACGGTGACAGTGACACGGTGACAGGGCTGTCACCTGGTGTATCTCCTGCCAGCCGTTCTCGTCAGCTGTGCCGATGTTGCACAGTGATGATGTCACACAGTGACAGAGGGATGGTATAACAGGATAATGGGGTGACACAGTGACACGGTGACACGGTGACAATGACACGGTGACAGGGCTGTCACCTGGTGTATCTCCTGACAGCCGTTCCCGTCACCCACACCGATGTCACACGGTGATGATGTCACACGGTGATGATGTCACACAGGGATGGGATAACGGGATAATGGGGTGACACAATGACACGGTGACAATGACAGGGTGACACGGTGACACGGTGATGGTGACAGGGCTGTCACCTGGTGTATCTCCTGCCAGCCATTCTCGTCAGCCGTGCCGATGTCACACGGTGATGATGTCACACGGTGATGATGTCACACGGTGATGATGTCACACAGGGATGGTATAATGGGATAATGGGGTGACACAGTGACAATGACACGGTGACAATGACAGGGTGACAGGGCTGTCACCTGGTGTATCTCCTGCCAGCCGTTCTCGTCAGTCGTGCCGATGTCACACGGTGATGATGTCACACAGGGATGGTATAATGGGATAATGGGATGACACAATGACACGGTGACACAGTGACACGGTGATGGTGACACAGTTGTCACCTGGTGTATCTCCTGCCAGCCGTTCTCGTCAGCCGTGCCGATGTCACACGGTGATGATGTCACACAGTGATGATGTCATACAGGGATGGTATAATGGGATAATGGGGTGACACAGTGACACAGTGACACAGTGACGGTGACAATGACACAGTGACACAGCTGTCACCTGGTGTATCTCCTGCCAGCCGTTCTCGTCAGCCATGCCGATGTCACACGGTGATGATGTCACACAGGGATGGTATAATGGGATTACATGATAATGGGGTGACACAGTGACACGGTGACACGGTGACAGGGCTGTCACCTGGTGTATCTCCTGCCAGCTGTTCTCGTCAGCCGTGCCGATGTCACACAGTGATGATGTCACACGGTGATGATGTCACACAGGGATGGTATAACAAGATAATGGGGTGACACAGTGACACAGTGACGGTGACAATGACACAGTGACAATGACACGGTGACACGGTGACAGGGCTGTCACCTGGTGTATCTCCTGCCAGCCGTTCTCGTCAGCCGTGCCGATGTCACACGGTGATGATGTCACACAGGGATGGTATAATGGGATAACGTGATAATGGGGTGACACAATGACACGGTGACAATGACAGGGTGACACGGTGACACGGTGACAATGACACGGTGACAGGGCTGTCACCTGGTGTATCTCCTGCCAGCCGTTCTCGTCAGCCGTGCCAATGTTGCACAGTGATGATGTCACACGGTGATGATGTCACACGGTGATGATGTCATACAGTGATGGTATAATGGGATAATGGGGTGACACAGTGACACGGTGACAATGACACGGTGACACGGTGACACGGTGACAATGACACGGTGATGGTGACAGGGCTGTCACCTGGTGTATCTCCTGCCAGCCGTTCTCGTCAGCTGTGCCGATGTTGCACAGTGATGATGTCACACAGTGACAGAGGGATGGTATAACAGGATAATGGAGTGACACAGTGACACGGTGACACGGTGACAATGACACGGTGACACAGCTGTCACCTGGTGTATCTCCTGCCAGCCGTTCTCATCAGCCGTGCCGATGTCACACAGTGATGATGTCACACGGTGATGATGTCATACAGTGATGGTATAACAGGATAATGGGGTGACACAGTGACACGGTGACAATGACACGGTGACAGGGCTGTCACCTGGTGTATCTCCTGCCAGCCGTTCTCGTCAGCCGTGCCGATGTGCGCGCGGTTGTAGAGCAGCAGCTCGCAGCACCGCGGGTCCCCCCCCACCATGGCCGTGTGGTACAGGGGGGTCAGGCCCCGACGGTCCTTGTAGTTCGGGGACCCCCCCAGGTCCAGCAGCGCCTGCGGGTGACACCGGTGACACCCTTGGGACACCCCTGGGATCCCCAGTGACGCCCCCCAGACCCCCCTGGGACACCCCCAGACCCCCAGTGACACCCCGGGACCCCCAGTGACACCCCCAGGGTGTCACCCCCTTTATTTGGGGACCCCCCCCAGGTCCAGCAGCCCCTGCGGGTGACACCGGTGACACCCTTGGGACACCCCTGTGACACCCAGTGTCACCCCCAGACCCCCCAGTGACACCCCGGGACCCCCTGTGTCACCCCCAGGGTGTCACCCCGTTTATTTGGGGACCCTCCCAGCTCCAGCAGCGCCTGCGGGTGACACCGGTGACACCCTTGGGACACCCCTGTGACCCCCAGTGTCACCCCCAGACCCCCCTGGGACACCCCCAGACCCCCAGTGTCACCCCCAGGGTGTCACCCCGTTTATTTGGGGACCCCTCCAGGTCCAGCAGCACCTGTGGGTGACACCGGTGACACCCTTGGGACACCCCCATGACACCCCCAGACCCCCCCATGACACCCCCAGACCCCCTGTGAAACCCCCAGGGTGTCACCCCTTTTATTTGGGGACCCCCCCCAGGTCCAGCAGCCCCTGCGGGTGACACCGGTGACACCCTTGGGACACCCCTGTGACACCCTTGGGACACCCCTGTGACACCCCCAGACCCCTCCATGGCACCCCCGTGTCCCCTCTGCTCTGTGGGTGTCCCCAGCTGTCCCCAGGTGTGTCCCCAGCTGTCCCCAGGTGTCCCCATCTGTCCCCAGCTGTCCCCAGGTGTCCCCAGCTGTCCCCAGCTGTCCCCAGGTGTCCCCAGCTGTCCCCAGCTGTCCCCAGGTGTCCCCAGGTGTCCCCAGGTGTGTCCCCAGCTGTCCCCAGCTGTGTCCAGCTGTCCCCAGCTGTGTCCAGGTGTCCCCAGGTGTCCCCAGCTGTCCCCAGGTGTGTCCCCAGCTGTCCCCAGCTGTCTCCAGCTGTCCCCAGGTGTGTCCCCAGCTGTCCCCAGGTGTGTCCCCAGCTGTCCCCAGGTGTCCCCAGGTGTGTCCAGGTGTGTCCCTAGCTGTCCCCAGCTGTCCCCAGGTGTCCCCAGGTGTGTCCCCAGCTGTCCCCAGCTGTCCCCAGGTGTGTCCCCAGGTGTCCCCATCTGTCCCCAGCTGTCCCCAGGTGTGTCCCCAGGTGTCCCCAGCTGTCCCCAGGTGTCCCCAGGTGTGTCCCCAGCTGTCCCCAGGTGTCCCCAGCTGTCTCCAGGTGTCCCCAGGTGTGTCCCCAGGTGTCCCCAGGTGTCCCCAGCTGTCCCCAGCTGTCCCCAGGTGTGTCCCCAGGTGTCCCCAGGTGTCCCCAGGTGTCTCACCAGCAGTGCCGGGTACCGCCGCGTGCACACCGCCCGGTGCAGCACCATCCCCCTGTCCCCCCGTGTCCCCAGGTGTCCCCAGGTGTCCCCAGCTGCCCCCAGGTGTGTCCCCAGGTGTCCCCAGGTGTCCCCAGGTGTCCCCAGGTGTGTCCCCAGGTGTCCCCAGGTGTCCCCAGGTGTGTCCCCAGGTGTCTCACCAGCAGTGCCGGGTACCGCCGCGTGCACACCGCCCGGTGCAGCGCCGTGGCTCCGTCGCGGGCGCGGAAATCCAGGTGAGCCCCGCCCAGGCAGAGCAGCCGGATGATCTCGACCTCACCTGGGCCCTCGCGCTGCGCCGCCAGCGTCAGCGGCGTCTCTGGGGACAGCGGGGACACCGTCGGGGACAGCGGGGACAGAGTTGGGGACATTGGCGACATGGTTGGGGACATTGGGGACAGTGATGGGGACATTGGGGACATTGGGGACAGAGTTGGGGACAGCGGGGACATGGTTGGGGACACTGGGGATGGCGATGGGGACATTGGGGACATTGGGGACATTGAGGGCAGTGATGGGGACATTGGGGACACAGGGATGGAGTTGGGGACATCGGGGATGGTGTTGGGGACATTGGGGACAGTGATGGGGACATTGGGGACAGAGTTGGGGACATTGGGGACACAGGGATGGAGTTGGGGACATCGGGGATGGTGTTGGGGACATTGGGGACAGTGATGGGGACATTGGGGATGGTGTTGGGGACATTGGGGATGGTGATGGGGACATTTGGGACATTGAGGACATCGGGGACACGGTTGGGGACATTGGGGACATTGGGATGGCAATGGGGACACGGGGACAGAGTTGGGGACATTGGGGACAGTGATGAGGACACAGGGATGGTGTTGGGGACATTGGAGATAGCGATGGGGACACAGGGACAGAGCTGGGTACATTGGGGACAGCGTTGGGGACATCGGGATAGCGATGGGGACATTTGGGACATTGGGGACAGTGATGGGGACATTGGGGACACAGGGATGGCGTTGGGGACATCGGGGATGGCGATGGGGACATTGGGGATGGCGTTGGAGACATTGGGGACGCAGGGATGGCGTTGGGGACATTGGGGACACAGTTGGGGACATTGGAGACAGAGTTGGGGACACAGGGACAGAGTTGGGGACATGGGGATGGCACTGGGGACATGGGGGATGGTGTTGGGGACATCGGGGACAGAGTTGGGGACATTGGGGACATTGGGGACGGTGTTGGGGACATGGGGGATGGTGTTGGGGACATTGGGGATAACACTGGGGACATTGGGAAGGTGTTGGGGACACAGGGACAGTGATGGGGACATTGGGGACATTGGGAAGGTGTTGGGGACATTGGGGACATTGGGGACATTGGGATGGCAATGGGGACACAGGGACAGAGTTGGGGACATCGGGGATGGTGTTGAGGACATGGGGATGGTGTTGGGGACATTGAGGACATTGGGATGGCATTGGGGACACAGGGACAGAGTTGGGGACATCGGGGATGGTGTTGGGGACATTGGGGACATTGGGGACATCACGGATGGCGGTGGGGACACGGGGATGGCATCGGGGACATTTGGGACATTGGGGGGGGTTTGGGGACATTTGGGGACATTGTGGGGACATTGGGGATGTCCCTGAGGATCTGGGGGGGCGTGCCTGGGAATTTGGGGTTCCCGGGGGTATTTTTGGGGGTCCCAGGGCTGTTTTTGGGGGTCCCGGGGTATTTTTGGGGTTCCTGAGGGTGATTTTGGGGGTCCCAGGGGTGTTTTTTGGGTGTCCCGAGGTATTTTTGGGGGTCCCAGGGGTGTTTTTTGGGGGTCCCGAGGTATTTTTGGGGTTCCTGGGGTGTTTTTGGGGGTCCCAGGGCTGTTTTTGGGGGTCCCAGGGCTGTTTTTGGGGGTCCCAGGGGTATTTTTGGGGCATCCCAGGTAATTTTTGGGGTCCAGGGGGTGTTTTTGGGAGTCCCGGGGGTGTTTTTGGGGGTCCCAGGTTATTTTTGGGGTCCCAGGTTATTTTTGGGTGTCCCGGGGTATTTTTGGGGTCCCGGGGCTGGTTTTGGGGTCCCAGGTTATTTTTGGGGGTCCTGGGGGTATTTTTTGGGTGTCCCGGGGGTGTTTTTGGGGGCCCTGGGGTGTTTTTGGGGTTCCCGGGGGTATTTTGGGGGTCCCGTGGTATTTTTGGTGGTCCCGGGTTATTTTTGGGGGTCCCAGGTTATTTTTGGGCATCCCGGGGGTATTTTTGGGGTATCCCAGGTAATTTTTGGGGTCCAGGGGGTGTTTTTGGGGGTCCCAGGGGTGTTTTTTGGGGGTCCTGGGGGTATTTTTGGGGTCCCAGGGGTGTTTTTGGGGGTCCCAGGTTATTTTTGGGCGTCCTGGGGGTATTTTTGGGGTATCCCAGGTAATTTTTGGGGTCCAGGAGGTGTTTTTGGTGGTCCTGGGGTGTTTTTGGGGGTCCCAGGGCTGTTTTTGGGGGTCCCAGGGCTGTTTTTGGGGGTCCCGGGGGTATTTTTGGGTGTCCCGAGGTATTTTTGGGGGTCCCGGGGGTGTTTTTTGGGGGTCTCACCCCCCGAGTCCGAGTCGTGGTAGTTGGGGTCCAGCCCCCGCTCCAGCAGCCGCGCCACCTTCTCCGCCGAGCCGTGCTGGACGTAGTCCAGAAACTTCCGCAGCCCCGTCTGGGGACACCGGGGACGTCAGGGGGGACATTGGGGACATTGGGGGGACATTGGGGACATTGGGGACACTGGGGGGTCAGGGGGGACATTGGGGACACCGAGGGGGTCAGAGGGGACATCGGGGGGTCAGGGGGGACATTGGGGACATCGGGGGGACATTGGGGGGTCAGGGGGGACATCAGGGACATCAGGGACATTGGGGGGACACTGGGGAAATCGGGGGGGTCAGGGGGGACATTGGGGACATTGGGGACATTGAGGGGGACATCGGGGACACTGGGGGGGTCAGGGGGGACATTGGGGACATCGGGGACACCGAGGGGGTCAGGGGGGACATCAGAGGGGTCAGGGGGGACATTGGGGACATTGGGGGGTCAGGGGGGACATTGGGGGCTCAGGGGGGACATTGGGGACATTGGGGGGACATTGGGGACATTGGGGGGTCAGGGGGGACATTGGGGACACCGGGGGGACATTGGGGACATTGGGGACATTGGAGGGGGGTCAGGGGACACTGGGGACATTGGGGACACCGGGGAGGTCAGGGAGGACATTGGGGACATCGGGGACATTGGGGACATTGGAGAGGGGTCAGGGGGTCAGAGGGACACTGGGGACATCAGGGGGACATCAGGGACATTGGGGACATTGGGGACATTGGGGACATTGGGAGGACATCGGGGACATTGGGGACATTGGGAGGGGGCTCAGGGGACATCGGGGACATCAGGGACATTGGGGGGACAATCGGGGGGTCAGGGGGGACATTGGGGACATTGGGGACATTGGAGGGGGTCAGGGGACACTGGGGACACCGGGGGGACATTGGGGGGGGGGTCAGGGGGGGTCAGGGGACATCGGGGACATCAGGGGGACATTGGGGACATCGGGGACATTGGGGACATTGGGAGGACATCGGGGACATTGGGGACATTGGGAGGACATCGGGGACATCAGGGACATTTGGGACATTGGGGGGACATCAGGGGGTCCGGGGACATTGGGGACATCGGGGACACCCAGGGACTCCAGGGAGGGGCGGGGCCAGGCAGGCTGGGGGGTGTGGCCTGGCAGGAAAGGGGCGTGGCCAAAAGACAAAGGGGCGGAGCCATCACGTGAGGGGCGTGGTCAAAGCCCCGGGAAAGGGGCGTGGCCACAACAGGCACAAAAGGGGGCGTGGCCAGAGAATCCAAGCAGGAGGGGGCGTGGCCAATGACCAGAAGGGGCGTGGCCACATGGGGGCGTGGCCAGAGCCACGGGGGGCGTGGCCACTTCCGTGGGGGAAGGGGGCGTGGCCAGAGTGAGGAGGGGGCGTGGCCAGGGAATCGGGGTGTGGTCAAGAACGGGAGGGGCGTGGTCGGGAGGCTGAGGGGGCGTGGCCAGGGTGGAGGGGGCGTGGTCAAGAACGGGAGGGGCGTGGCCAGAGTGCGGCGAGGGCGTGTCCAGGAGATGGGGGCGTGGTCAAGAACGGGAGGGGCGTGGTCAGGAGGGGGAGGGGGCGTGGCCAGAGCGAGAAGGGGGCGTGGCCAAGGAATCGGGGCGTGGTGAAGAACAGGAGGGGTGTGGTCGGGAGGCTGAGGGGGCGTGGCCAGGATGGAGGGGCGTGGTCAGGGAATCAGGGCGTGGTCAAGAATGGGAGGGGCGTGGTCAGGAGGGGGAGGGGGCGTGGCCAGAGCGAGAAGGGGGCGTGGCCAAGGAATCGGGGCGTGGTCAGGGAATCAGGGCGTGGTCAAGAACAGGAGGGGCGTGGTCGGGAGGCAGAGGGGGCGTGTCCAGGGATCTGGGGGCGTGTCCAGGGAATCGGGGCGTGGTCGGGAAGCAGAGGGGGCGTGGTCGGGAGGCAGAGGGGGCGTGTCCAGGGAATCAGGGCGTGGTCTGGAGGTGGAGGGGGCGTGGCCAGGGCGGAGGGGGCGTGTCCCACCCACCTTGGTGTGGAGCTTGGCCAGCTGCTTCTCGTCCAGGTTGGTTTGTTTGTACACCCGGGTCTTGTACCGGAACTGGGGGCGGGGTCAGCACCGAGGCCACGCCCCCCCCACGAGCGGGGGACACGCCCCCCGCCCTGCCCTGACCACGCCCACCCCGTGGGAAATAACATGGAACCACCCTAAGCCACGCCCACCCCGTGGGAGATAACATGGAGCCACCCTAAGCCACGCCCACCCCGCTGGCCACACCCTAAATCTGTCCCAAGCCACGCCCACCCAAGGGACACACCCTAAACCTGTCCCAAGCCACGCCCACCCAGGGGACACGCCCCAAACCTGTCCCAAGCCACGCCCACCCCGCTGGCCACACCCTAAACCTGTCCCAAGCCACGCCCACCCAAGGGACACGCCCCAAACCTGTCCCAAGCCACGCCCACCCAAGGGACACACCCTAAACCTGTCCCAAGCCACGCCCACCCAAGGGACACACCCTAAACCTGTCCCAAGCCACGCCCACCCCGCTGGCCACACCCTAAACCTGTCCCAAGCCACGCCCACCCAAGGGACACGCCCCAAACCTGTCCTAAGCCACGCCCACCCAAGGGACACGCCCATTTAAGCCCCGCCCCTTTCTGGCCACGCCCCAAATCCGCCTCTTTTTCCCCCAAATTTTCCCTCTTTGTCCCCCTCCCCTAATTTATGTCACAGCCGAGGCCACGCCCACAGGACCACACCCAAACACTGGCCACACCCACCCAGCATCATTTTAACCCAAAATCCACCAATTTAAACCCAAATTCTCACTCATAAACCCCACCCTAACCCCAAACCACGCCCACAGGACCACACCCAAACCCTGACCACGCCCATTTAACATAATTTTAACCCCAAATCTGCCTTTTTAACCCAAATTGTCTTTCATAAACCCCACCCTAACCCCAAACCACGCCCACAGGACCACACCCAAAACCTGGCCACGCCCACTTAGCACCATATTAACCCAAAATCTGCCATTTTAACCCAAATTCTCCCTCATAAACCCCACCCCAAACCCAAACCACGCCCCCAGGACCACACCCAAAACCTGACCACGCCCCCAGGACCACACCCAAAACTTGGCCATGCCCACCCAGCATAATTTTAACCCAAAATCTGCCATTTTAACCCAAATTCTCCCCCATAAACCCCACCCTCACCCCAAACCACGCCCACAGGAACCACACCCAAACCGTGACCACTCCCACAGGACCACACCCAAACCCTGGCCACGCCCACAGGACCACACCCAAAAACTGGCCACGCCCACTTGACACCCAAAATCCACCACTTTAACCCAAATTCTCCCTCAGAAACCCCACCCCAAACCCAAACCACGCCCACAGGACCACACCCAAACCGTGACCACGCCCACCCAACATCATTTTAACCCAAAATCTGCCATTTTAACCCAAATTTTTCCTCATAAACCCCACCCTAACCCCAAAACACGCCCCCCAGGACCACACCCAAACCCTGGCCACGCCCACCCAGCATCATTTTAACCCAAAATCTGCCATTTTAACCCAAATTCTCCCTCATAAACCCCACCCCAAACTCAAACCACGCCCACAGGACCACACCCAAACCCTGGCCACGCCCACAGGACCACACCCAAACCTTGACCACGCCCACCCAGCATCATTTTAACCCAAAATCTGCCATTTTAACCCAAATTGTCCCTCATAACCCACACCCTAACCCCAAACCACGCCCCCAGGACCACACCCGCGGTGACCACGCCCCCAGGGGACCACACCCGCGGTGACCACGCCCACCTCCAGGTAGGGCACGCCCTGGTCGAAGCTCTGGGGGTAATCGCGGAGCGGCCGCTCCTCGTCCAGGAATTTGGCGTCGCGGCCGGCGGCCGCGGGCTGGAAGAGGCCGTAGTTGAGGCCGTCGTGGAGGCCCTCGGTCAGCGCGCACAGCAGCTGCTGCTTGGCCGCCCACACCGCCGCCCCCGGGTCGAAACGCAGGCACTTCTGGGGGGGAATCCCGAAAAAAAAACGGGGTTCAGGGTGGGGGAATCCCCAAAATTCAATCCCGGGAATTTTGGGGTGAGGGGACCCAAAAAACCCCAAAGTTCAGAGTGAATGGGTGAGGAAATGGCCCCAAATTGACCCAAAATGACCCTGGAATGAGCCCAAAAATGGGAATCCCAAAGATTTTGGGGAGTTCAGGGTGGGAGAACCCCAAAAATTCAATCCTGGGAATTTTGGGATGAGGGAAACTCAAAAAATCCCAAGGTTGAGGATACACAAGTGAAGAAATGGCCTCAAATTGACTCAAAATGACCCAAAATGATGCTGGGATGAACCCAAAAATGGGAATCCCAAAGATTTTTGGGATTTGGGACAGGGGAATCCCAAAAATTCAATCCTGGGAATTTTGGGATGAGGGAAACCCAAAAACCCCAAAATTGACGGTGAATGGGTGAAGAAATGGCCCCAAATTGACTCAAAATGACCCAAAATGACGCTGGGATGATGCAAAAAATGGGAATCCCAAAGATTTTTGGAGTTCGGGATGGGGGAATCCCAAAAATTCAATCCTGGGAATTTTGGGGTGAGGGAATCCCAAAAAATCCCCAAAATTGAGGGTGAGTGGGTGAGGAAATGGCCCCAAATTGACTCAAATTGACCCAAAATGACCCTGGGATGAACCCAAAAATGGGAATCCCAAAGATTTTGGGGAGTTCAGGGTGGGAGAACCCCAAAAATTCAATCCTTGGAGGTTTAGGATGATGAAACCCCAAAAGTTCCCAGATTCAAGGGTGGATGGGTGAGGAAATGGCCCCAAATTGACCCAAAATGACCCAAAATGATGCTGGGATGAGGCCAGAAATGGGAATCCCAAAGATTTTGGGGAGTTCAGGGTGGGAGAATCCCAAAAATTCAATCCTGGGAATTTTGGGGTGAGGGGAACTCAAAAAATCCCCGGGTTTGAGGGTGAATGGGTGAGGAAATGGCCCCAAATTGACTCAAAATGACCCAAAATGATGCTGGGATGATGCAAAATATGGGAATCCCAAAGATTTTGGGGAGTTCAGGGTGGGGGAACCCCAAAAATTCAATCCTGGGAATTTTAGGATGAGGGAAACCCAAAAACCCCAAAATTGAGGGTGAGTGGGTGAGGAAGTGACCCCAAATTGACTCAAATTGACCCAAAATGATGCTGGGATGAGCCCAAAAATGGGAATCCCAAAGATTTTGGGGAGTTCAGGGTGGGAGAATCCCAAAAATTCAATCCTGGGAATTTTGGGATGAGGGAAACCCAAAAATCCACAAGTTTGAGAATGAATGGGCGAGGAAATGGCCCCAAATTGACCCAAAATGGTGCTGGAATGAGCCCAAAAATGGGAATCCCAAAGATTTTGGGGAGTTCAAGATGGGAGAAGCCCAAAAATTCAATCCTGGGAATTTTGGGATGAGGGAAACCCCAAAAATCCCCAAATTTGGGGTTTTTGAGGTGAGAAAATTGCCCCAAATTGACACAAAATGACCCAAAAAATCTCGGGGATGATGTAAAAAATGGGAATCCCAAAGATTTTTGGGGTTTGGGACAGGGGAAGCCCAAAAATTCAATCCTGGGAATTTTGGGGTGAGGGAAACCCCAAAAATCCACAAGTTTGAGAATGAATGGGTGAGGAAATGGCCCCAAATTGACTCAAATTGACCCAAAATGATGCTGGGATGAGCCCAAAGATGGGAATCCCAAAGATTTTGGGGAGTTCAGGATGGGAGAACCCCAAAAATTCAATCCTGGGAATTCTGGGGTGAGGGGAACCCAAAAAACCCCAAAGTTGAGGGTGGATACCTGAGAAAATGGCCCCAAATTGACTCCAAATGACCCAAAATGATGCTGGGATGAGCCCAAAGATGGGAATCCCAAAGATTTTGGGGAGTTCAGGATGGGAGAACCCCAAAAATTCAATCCTGGGAATTTTGGGATGAGGGAAACTCAAAAAATCCCAAGGTTGAGGATACACAAGTGAAGAAATGGCCTCAAATTGACTCAAAATGACCCAAAATGATGCTGGGATGAGCCCAAAAATGGGAATCCCAAAGATTTTGGGGAGTTCAGGGTGGGAGAACGCCAAAAATTCAATCCTGGGAATTTTGGGGTGAGGAAACCCCAAAAATCCCCAAAGTTCAGAGTGAATGGGTGAGGAAATGGCCTCAAATTGACTTAAAATGACCCAAAATGATGCTGTGATGATGCAAAAAATGGGAATCCCAAAGATTTTGGGGAGTTCCGGATGGGGGAACCCCAAAAATTCCATCCTGGGAGGTTTAGGATGAGGAAACCCCAAAAATCCCCAAATTTGGGGTTTTTGAGGTGAGAAAATTGCCCCAAATTGACACAAAATGACCCAAAAAATCTCGGGGATGATGTAAAAAATGGGAATCCCAAAGATTTTGGGGAGTTCAGGGTGGGGGAACCCCAAAAATTCAATCCTGGGAATTTTGGGGTGAGGGGAAGCCAAAAAACACCAAGGTTGAGGGTGAATGGGTGAGGAAATGGCCTAAAATTGACCCAAAATGACCCAAAATGATGCTGGGATGAGCCCAAAAATGGGAATCCCAAAGATTTTGGGGAGCTCAGGGTGGGGGAACCCCAAAAATTCAATCCTGGGAATTTTGGGGTGAGGGGAACTCAAAAAATCCCGAAGTTGAGGGTGAACGGGTCAGGAAATGGCCCCAAATTGACTCAAATTGACCCAAAATGACCCTGGGATGAGCCCAAAAATGGGAATCCCAAAGATTTTTGGGGTTTGGGACAGGGGAATCCCCAAAATTCAATCCCGGGAATTTTGGGGTGAGGGGAACCCAAAAAATCCCCAAAGTTCAGAGTGAATGGGTGAGGAAATGGCCCCAAATCTTCCCAAAATGACCCAAAATGACCCTGGGATGAGCCCAAAAATGGGAATCCCAAAGATTTTTAGGATTTGGGACAGGGGAATCCCAAAAATTCAATCCTGGGAATTTTGGGGTGAGGGAAACTCAAAAAATCCCAAGGTTGAGGATACACAAGTGAAGAAATGGCCCCAAATTGACTCAAATTGACCCAAAATGATGCTGGGATGAGCCCAAAAATGGGAATCCCAAAGATTTTGGGGAGTTCAGGATGGGGGAACCCCAAAAATTCCATCCTGGGAATTTTAGGATGAGGGAAACCCAAAAATCCCCAAATTTGGGGTTTTTGAGGTGAGAAAATTGCCCCAAATTGACCCAAAATGACCCAAAAAATCTTGGGGATGATGTAAAAAATGGGAATCCCAAAGATTTTTGGGATTTGGGACGGGGGAACCCCAAAAATTCAATCCTGGGAATTTTGGGATGAGGGAAACCCAAAAATCCACAAGTTTGAGAATGAATGGGTGAGGAAATGGTCCCAGATTGACTCAAAATGACCCAAAATTACCCTGGGATGAGGCCAAAAATGGGAATCCCAAAGATTTTGGGGAGTTCAGGATGGGAGAACCCCAAAAATTCAATCCTGGGAATTTTGGGGTGAGGGGACCCAAAAATCCCCAGGTTTGAGGGTGGATACCTGAGAAAATGACCCCAAATTGACTCCAAATGACCCAAAATGACCCTGGGATGAGCCCAAAAATGGGAATCCCAAAGATTTTTGGGATTTGGGACAGGGGAATCCCAAAAATTCAATCCTGGGAATTTTGGGATGAGGGAAACCCAAAAACCCCAAAATTGAGGGTGAGTGGGTGAGGAAGTGACCCCAAATCTTCCCAAAATGACCCAAAAACCCCCCTGGGATGAGCCCAAAAATGGGAATCCCAAAGATTTTGGGGAATTCAAGAGAAATTCCTGATTTTTTTGGGTGAATTTCCCAAATTTTTGGGGGAAATTTCCCGATTTTTCGGGGAGAATTTCCCAAATTTTTGGGGAGAATTTCCCAAATTTTTGGGGGGAATCTCCTGATTTTTTGGGGTAAAGTTCCCAATTTTTTGGGGTGAATTTCCCAATTTTTTGGGGAGAATTTCCCCAATTTTTGGGGGTGCCTTTCCTGATTTTTTGGGGTAAATTTCCCAATTTTTTTGGGGTAAATTTCCCGATTTTTTAGGGGGAATTTCCCGCTATTTTGGGGGTGCCTTTCCCAATTTTTTGGGGAGAATTTCCCTATTTTTTCGGGTGAATTTCCTGATTTTTTGGGGTAAATTTCCCAATTTTTTGGGGGTAAATTTCCCGATTTTTTTGGGGTAAATTTCCCAATTTTTTCAGGTAAATTTCCCGATTTTTTGGGGTAGATTTCCCCATTTTTGGGGTGCCTTTCCAGATTTTTTGGGGTAAATTTCCCTATTTTTTTGGGGTAAATTTCCCAATTTTTTGGGGTAAATTTCCCCATTTTTGGGGTGAATTTCAGGGTGTTTTTTTGTGTTATTTCCTCACCGTCTGGTGCAGGTCGGGGATGCCGATGCGGAAAACCATCATGCTGAAATGGGCGTCGTCGGGGGCCGGGGGGGGTCTCGGGGGTCCCCGAGGGGTTCGGGGGGGTCCGGGGTTGGTTCCGGGGGGGCCCTCGCGGGAACTCCCCGAATCCGAGTCGCCCTCGGGGTATTCGGAGCCTCGGCCCCCCTCCTCCTCCTCGCTGGAGGCCGGAGTGCGCGGCATCGCGTCACCATCCCAGGCTGGGGGCACAAACAGAGACACAACATTGGGAAATCCACAAAATCTGCCCCAAAATCCACAAAATCTGCCTCAAAATCCCCTCAAATCTCCTTAAAAGCCCCAAAACCGGCTCAAAATCCCCGATAGTGGCTCAAAACCCACAAAATTTGGCTCAAAATCCACAAAATTTGGCTCAAAATCCCCCAGTGGCTCAAAATCCACAAAATCTGGCTCAAAATCCACAAAATTTGGCTCAAAATCCCCCAAACCGGCTCAAAATCCCCCAAAATGGCTCAAAATCCACAAAATTTGGCTCAAAATCCAAAAAATGAGCTCAAAATCCCCCCAGATCTCCTCATAATCCCCAAAATGGCTCAAAATCCTCAAAATTTGGCTCAAAATCCACAAAAGTGACTTAAAATTCCCCCAAAGTCTCCTTAAAATCACCAAAACCAACTCAAAATTCCCCAAATTATGCTCAAAATTCCCAAAAATGGCTCAAAATTCCCCCAAATCTCCTCATAATCCCCAAAATTTGGCTCAAAAACACCAAACCGATTCAAAATCCCCCAAAGTGGCTCAAAATCCCCAAAATTTGGCTCAAAATTCCCCCAAAATGCCTTAAAATGCCCCCAAATCCCCCCAGGTGTGTTCGGGGTGGGGGAGGGGAGGGCATCGCGTCACCATCCCAGGCTGGGGGCACAAACAGAGACACAAAATTGGGAAATCCACAAAATCTGCCCCAAAATCCACAAAATCTGCCCCAAAATCCACAAATTCTGGCTAAAAATCCACAAAATCTGCCTCAAAATCCACAAAATCTGCCTCAAAATCCACAAAATTTGGCTCGAAATCCACAAAATCTGCCTCAAAATCCACAAAATCTGCCTCAAAATCCATAAAATCTGCCTCAAAATCCACAAAATCTGCCTCAAAATCCACAAAATCTGCCTCAAAATCCACAAAATCTGCCTCAAAATCCACAAAAGTGACTCAAAATCCCCCAAAATGGCTCAAAATCCCCCAAAGTGGCTCAAAATCCCCAAAATTTGGCTCAAAATTCCCCCAAAAGTGAATTAAAATCCCCCCAAATCCCCCCAGGTGTGTTCGGGGTGGGGGAGGGGAGGGCATCGCGTCACCATCCCAGGCTGGGGGCACAAACAGAGACACAAAATTGGGAAATCCACAAAATCTGCCTCAAAATCCACAAAATCTGCCCCAAAATCCACAAAATCTGCCTCAAAATCCACAGAATCTGCCTCAAAATCCACAAAATTTGGCTCAAAATCCACAAAATTTGGCTCAAAATCCACAAAATTTGGCTCAAAATCCACAAAATTTGGCTCAAAATCCCCCAAACCAGCTCAAAATCCCGCACAAGCAGCTCAAAATCCCCCAAAAGTGGCTCAAAATCCACAAAATTTGGCACAAAATCCCCCAATTTGGCACAAAATCCCCCCAAACCAGCTCAAATTCGTAGCAAATCTCCTCAAAATTCCCCAAAATGGCTCAAAATCCACAAAATTTGGCTCAAAATCCACAAAATTTGGCTCAAAATCCACAAAATTTGGCTCAAAATCCCCAAAGTGGCTCAAAATCCCCCAAAATGGCTCAAAATCGCAGCAAATCTCCTCAAAATCCCCCCAAAGTGGCTCAAAACCCCCAAATTTGGTTCAAAATCCCCCAAACCAGCTCAAAATCCCCCATAGTGGCTCAAAATCCACAAAATTTGGCTCAAAATCCCCCAAAATGGCTCAAAATCGCAGCAAATCTCCTCAAAATCCCCCAAAATGGCTCAAAATCCCCCCAAAGTGGCTCAAAATCCCCCCAAAATCTCCTCAAAATCCCCCCAAAGCAGCTCAAAATCCCCAAATTTGGCTCAAAATCCCCAAATTTGGCTCAAAATCCCCAAAATCTCCTCAAAATCCCCCAAAGTTGGCTCAAAATCCTCCCAAATCTCCCTAAAATCACCAAAGTGGCTCAAAATAACCCAAAAATGGCTCCAAATTCCCCAAATTTGGCTCAAAATCCACAAAATCTCCTCAAAATTCCTCAAATTTGGCTCCAAATCCCTCCCAAAATGATTCAAAATCCCCCAAATTTGGCTCAAAATCCACAAAATTTGCCTCAAAATCCCCCCAAATCTCTGTAAAATCACCAAAATGGCTCAAAATAACCCAAATTTGCCTCAAAATCCTTAAAATTTGGCTCAAAGTCCCCCAAATTTGGCTCAAAATCCCCCCAAAAATGATTCAAAATCCCCAAAATTTGGTTCCAAATCCCCAAATTTGGCTCAAAATCCTCCCAAATCTCCCTAAAATCATCAAAGTGGCTCAAAATAACCCAAAAATGGCTCCAAATTCCCCAAATTTGGCTCAAATTCCCCCAAATCTCCTCAAAATTCACAAAATTTGGCTCAAAATCCTCAAATTTGGCTCAGAATCCCCAAAGTGGCTCAAAATTCCTAAAATTTGGCTCAAAATCCCTAAAAATGGCTCCAAATTCACCAAATTTGGCTCAAAATTTCCCAAAATTTGGCCCAAAGTCCCCAAAAGTGGCTCCAAATCCCCCCAAAATGATTCAAAATCCTCAAATTTGGCTCCAAATCCCCAAATTTGGCTCAAAATCCCCAAATTTGTCTCAAAATTCCTCAAATTTGGCTCCAAATCCCCCCAAATCTCCCTAAAATCATCAAAGTGGCTCAAAATAACCCAAAAATGGCTCCAAATTCCCCAAATTTGGCTCAAATTCCCCAAAATCTCCTCAAAATCCTCAAATTTGGCTCAAAATCCCCCAAAGTTGCTCAAAATTCCTCAAATTTGACTCAAAATCCACAAAATTTGGCTCAAAATCCTCCCAAATCTCCCTAAAATCACCAAAATGGCTCAAAATAACCCAAAAATGGCTCCAAATTCCCCAAATTTGGCTCAAAATCCCCAAAATCTCCTCAAAATTCCCAAAATTTGGCTCAAAATCCCCCCAAGGCAGCACAAAATCCCCCAAAAGTGGCTCAAAATAACCCAAAAATGGCTCAAATTCCCCCAAATTTGGCTCAAAATCCCCAAAAATGGCTCAAAATCCCCCAAAATCTCCTCAAAGTCACCAAAATGGGTCAAAATCCCCCCAAAATGGCTCCAAATCCCCCAAATTTGGCTCAAAATCCCCAAATTTGGCTCAAAATCCCCCCAAATCTCCCTAAAATCATCAAAGTGGCTCAAAATAACCCAAAAATGGCTCCAAATTCCCCAAATTTGGCTCAAAATCCCCCAAAGTTGCTCAAAATTCCTCAAATTTTTCTCAAAATCCCCCCAAAATGGCTCAAAATTCCCCAAATTTGGCTCAAAATTCCCCAAAATTTGGCCCAAAGTCCCCAAAAGTGGCTCCAAATCCCCCCAAAATCTCCTCAAAATCCCCCCAAAGCAGCTCAAAATCCACAAATTTGTCTCAAAATTCCGAAATTTGGCTCAAAATCCCCAAATTTGTCTCAAAATTCCCCAAATTTGGCTCAAAATCCTCAAATTTGACTCAAAATCCCCAAAATTTGGCTCCAAATCCCCAAATTTGGCTCAGAATCCCCAAAGTGGCTCAAAATCCCTAAAAATGGCTCCAAATCCCCCCAAAAATGATTCAAAATCCCCAAATTTGGCTCCAAATTCCCAAATTTGGCTCAAAATCCCCAAAAGTGGCTCAAAATTCCCCAAATCTCCTCAAAATCCCCACAAAATGGCTCCAAATTCCCAAATTTGGCTCAAAATCCCCAAAAGTTGCTCAAAATTCCTAAAATTTTTCTCAAAATCCCCCCAAAGTGGCTCAAAATCCACAAAATTTGGCTCAAAATCCCCCCAAATCTCTGTAAAATCACCAAAATGGCTCAAAATAACCCAAATTTGGCTGAAAATCCACAAAATTTGGCCCAAAGTCCCCCAAAAGTGGCTCCAAATCCCACAAAATTGCTCAAAATCCCTAAAAATGGCTCCAAATCCCCCAAATTTGGCTCAAAATCCCCAAAAGTGGCTCAAAATCCTCAAATTTGGCTCAAAATCCTCAAAATTTGACTCAAAATCCTCCCAAATCTCCCTAAAATCATCAAAGTGGCTCAAAATAACCCAAAAATGGCTCAAAATCCCCAAATTTGGCTCAAATTCCACAAAATCTCCTCAAAATCCCCAAATTTGGCTCAGAATCCCCAAAGTGGCTCAAAATTCCTAAAATTTGGCTCAAAATCCCTAAAAATGGCTCCAAATTCACCAAATTTGGCTCAAAATTTCCCAAAATTTGGCCCAAAGTCCCCAAAAGTGGCTCCAAATCCCCACAAAATGATTCAAAATCCCCAAATTTGGCACAAAATTCACAAATTTGGCTCAAAATCCCCAAAAGTGGCTCAAAATCCTCAAAATTTGACTCAAAATTCCTCAAATTTGGCTCAAAATCCTCAAATTTGACTCAAAATCCCCAAAATTTGGCTCAAAATCCCTTCAAATCTCCGTAAAATCACCAAAATGGCTCAAAATAACCCAAAAATGGCTCCAAATTCCCCAAATTTGGCTCAAATTCCCCAAAATCTCCTCAAAATTCCCAAAATTTTTCTCAAAATCCCCAAAAATGGCTCAAAATCCTCAAATTTCCTCAAAATCCTCAAATTTCCTCAAAATCCCCAAAAGTGGCTCAAAATTCCTAAATTTTTTCTCAAAATCCCCCCAAAATGGCTCAAAATCCCTAAAAATGGCTCCAAATCCCCCAAAGTGGCTCAAAATCCCCAAAATTTGGTTCAAAATCCCCCCAAATCTCCCTAAAATCACCAAAGTGGCTCAAAATAACCCAAAAGTGGCTCCAAATTCCCCAAATTTGGCTCAAAATCCCCAAAAGTGGCTCAAAATCCTCAAATTTGACTCAAAATTCCTCAAATTTGCCTCAAAATCCCCCCAAATCTCCCTAAAATCATCAAAATGGCTCAAAATAACCCAAAAATGGCTCAAAATCCCCAAAATTTGGCTCCAAATCCCCAAATTTGGCTCAGAATCCCCAAAGTGGCTCAAAATCCCTAAAAATGGCTCCAAATCCCCCCAAAAATGATTCAAAATCCCCAAATTTGGCTCCAAATTCCCAAATTTGGCTCAAAATCCCCAAAATCTCCTCAAAATCCCCGAAATTTGGCTCCAAATCCCCAAATTTGTCTCAAAATCCCCTCAAATCTCCCTAAAATCATCAAAGTGGCTCAAAATAACCCAAAAATGGCTCCAAATTCCCCAAATTTGGCTCAAATTCCCCAAAAATGATTCAAAATCCCTCAAATTTGGCTCCAAATCCCCCCAAATCTCCATAAAATCACCAAAGTGGCTCAAAATAACCCAAAAGTGGCTCAAAATCCCCAAAATCTCCTCAAAATCACCAAACCCGGCTCAAAATCACCCAAAGTTGCTCAAAATTCCTAAAATTTTTCTCAAAATACCCCCAAAATGGCTCAAAATCCCTAAAAATGGCTCCAAATTCCCCAAATTTTGCTCAAAATTCCCCAAAAGTTGCTCAAAATCCCCAAAATTTGCCTCAAAATCCCCCCAAATCTCCTCAAAATCGCCAAAATGGCTCAAAATAACCCAAAAATGGCTCCAAATTCCTAAAATTTAGCTCAAAATTCCTCAAATTTGGCTCCAAATCCCTCCCAACATCCCCCAAATTCCCCCCAAAATCCCCCACACGAAGCCCCCAGACCCATTTGGGACCCCCCAACCTCTCACAGACACATTTGAAGCCCCCAGACCCATTTTTAACCCTTCACATGAAGCCCCCAGACCCATTTGGGACCCCTCATATGAAGCCCCCAGACCCATTTCTGGCCCCTCCCCCCTCACACGGAGCCCCCAGACCCATTTCTGACCCCCACATGAAGCCCCCAGACCCATTTGGGACCCCTCACACTCCTCACAGACGCATTTGAAGCCCCCAGACCCATTTCTGACCCCCCCCGAAGCCCCCAGACCCATTTGGGACCCCCACATGAAGCCCCCAGACCCATTTGGGAACCCCAACCTCTCACTGATGCATTTGAAGCCCCCAGACCCATTTGGGACCCCTCACCCCTCTCACAGACACGTTTGAAGCCCCCAGACCCATTTTAACCTCTCACACAAAGCCCCCAGACCCATTTCTGACCCCTCACACCCTCACAAACACATTTGAAGCCCCCAGACCCATTTGGGACCCCTCACCCCCCTCACAGATGCATTTGAAGCCCCCAGACCCATTTCTGGCCCCTCACCCCCCCTTGCACACACGTGTGAAGCCCCCAGACCCATTTCTGACCCCCACATGAAGCCCCCAGACCCATTTCTGACCCTCACCCCCCTCACATACACACGTGTGAAGCCCCCAGACCCATTTGGGACCCCTCACACGAAGCCCCCAGACCCATTTCTGACCCTCACACTCCTCACATACACACGTGTGAAGCCCCCAGACCCATTTCTGACCCCCCACGAAGCCCCCAGACCCATTTGGGATCCTCACACGAAGCCCCCAGACCCATTTGGGACTCCTCACCCCCTCACAGACGCATTTGAAGCCCCCAGACCCATTTCTGACCCCCCCACGGAGCCCCCAGACCCATTTGGGATCCTCACACAAAGCCCCCAGACCCATTTGGGACCCCCACCCCTCACAGACACATTTGAGGCCCCCAGACCCATTTAGAGCCACTCACCCCCCTCACAGATGCATTTGAAGCCCCCAGACCCATTTCTGACCCCCCCTGAAGCCCCCAGACCCATTTCTGACCCTCACACGAAGCCCCCAGACCCATTTGGGACCCCTCACCCCTCACACGGAGCCCCCAGACCCATTTCTGACCCCCCCACGGAGCCCCCAGACCCATTTCTGACCCCCCCACGGAGCCCCCAGACCCATTTCTGACCCCTCACCCCCCTTGCACACACATTTGAAGCCCCCAGACCCATTTCTGGCCCCTCCCCCCCAGCCCCGGCCGGGCTGTTTTGGGGGATGGGATTGGGGTGACACCGAGGGGACGGGGAGGGGACACCGGGACCCTGGGGGTGACACCGGGGGTGACACCGGGACCCCTCGTGTGACACCAGAGGACACCGGGGGACACTGGAAGTGACACCGGGACCCTGGGGGTGACACCAGGTGACACCGGGACCCCTCTCATGTGACATCAGGTGACACTGGGGGAACACTGGGACCCCTCGTGTGACACTGGAATGACACCGGGTGACACCGGGTGACACCGGGGGACACCAGGGGTGACACTGAGGGACACTGGGGGTGACACTGGGTGACCCCAGGGGTGACACTGGGACTCCAGGGGTGACATTGGGTGACACTGGGACCCCTCATGTGACACCGGGACCCCGTGGGTGACACTGGGTGACACTGGGTGACACCGGGTGACACTGGAGGTGACACCAGGGGTAGCACTGGGTGACATTGGGGGTGACACCGGGACCCTGGGGGTGACACCAGAGGTGACACTGGGACCCCAGGGGTGACACTGGGGGACACCGGGGGTGACACTGGGACGCCTCAGGTGACACCAGAGGTGACATCAGGACCCTGGGGGTGACACCGGGACCCTGTGGGTGACACTGGGTGACACCGGGTGACACTGGAGGTGACAGCGGGGGTAGCACTGGGTGACATTGGGGGTGACACCGGGACCCTGGGGGTGACACCAGAGGTGACACTGGGACCCCAGGGGTGACACTGGGGGACACCGGGGGTGACACTGGGACGCCTCAGGTGACACCAGAGGTGACATCAGGACCCTGGGGGTGACACCGGGACCCTGGGGGTGACACTGGGTGACACCGGGGGTAGCACCAGGTGACACTGGGGGTGACACCAGGTGACCCCGGGACCCCAGGGGTGACACTGGGTGACACCAGGGGTGACACCAGAGGACACTGGGACCCCTCGTGTGACACTGGAATGACACCGGGTGACACCGGGTGACACTGGGGGACACCAGGGGTGACACTGGGGGACACTGGGACCCCTCAGGTGACACCAGAGGTGACATCAGGACCCCGGGGGTGACACTGGGGGACACCAGGGACACTGATGTGACACTGGGGGACCCCGGGGGTGACATTGGGGTGACACCAGGACCCCTCAGGTGACACCGGGGTGACCCCAGTGGTGACACTGGGACCCTGGGGGTGACACTGGGTGACACTGGGTGACATTGGGTGACACCGGGTGACACTGGGGGACACTGGGGGTGACACTGGGTGACATTGGGTGACATTGGGTGACACCGGGTGACACTGGGGGACACTGGGGGTGACACTGGGTGACACTGGGTGACATTGGGTGACATTGGGTGACACTGGGTGACCCTGGGGGACACTGGGGGTGACACTGGGTGACACTGGGTGACCCTGGGGGACACTGGGGGTGACATTGAGTGACACTGGGGTGACATTGGGGTGACACTGGGTGACAGCAGGGTGACACTGGGGTGACATTGGGGTGACACTGGGTGACAGCAGGGTGACACTGGGGTGACATTGGGGTGACATTGGGTGACACTGGGTGACACCGGGTGACACTGGGACCCCTCATGTGACACCGGGACCACGTGGGTGACACTGGGTGACACTGGGTGACACCGGGTGACACTGGAGGTGACACTGGGACCCCAGGGGTGACACTGAGGTGACACCGGGGGTGACACTGGGACCCCTCAGGTGACACCAGAGGTGACATCAGGACCCCGGGGGTGACACTGGGGGACACCAGGGACACTGATGTGACACTGGGGGACCCCGGGGGTGACATTGGGGTGACACCAGGAGCCCTCAGGTGACACCGGGGTGACCCCAGTGGTGACACTGGGACCCTGGGGGTGACACTGGGTGACACCGGGTGACACTGGGTGACATTGGGTGACCCTGGGGGACATTGGGGGTGACACTGGGTGACATTGGGGTGACACCGGGTGACACTGGGGGTGACACTGGGTGACACTGGGTGACACTGGGTGACCCTGGGGGACACTGGGGGTGACACTGGGTGACATTGGGGTGACACCGGGTGACACCGGGTGACCCTGGGGGACACTGGGGGTGACACCGGGTGACATTGGGTGACACTGGGTGACACTGGGTGACACTGGGACCCCTCATGTGACACCAGGTGACACCGGGTGACATTGGGTGACACTGGGTGACACTGGGTGACACCGGGTGACACTGGGTGACACTGGGTGACCCTGGGGGACACCGGGATGACACTGGGGTGACATTGGGGTGACATTGGGTGACACCGGGTGACACTGGGGGTGACATTGGGAGACCCTGGGGGACACTGGGGGTGACACTGGGTGACATTGGGGTGACACCGGGTGACACTGGGTGACACTGGGTGACACGGGGGTGACACTGGGGTGACATTGGGGTGACATTGGGTGACACTGGGTGACACTGAGGTGACACTGGGGGACACTGGGACCCCTCAGGTGACACCAGAGGTGACATCAGGACCCTGGGGGTGACACCGGGTGACACCAGGGACACTGATGTGACACTGGGGGACCCCGGGGGTGACACCAGGACCCTGGGGGTGACACTGGGTGACACCGGGTGACACTGGGTGACATTGGGTGACACTGGGGGTGACACTGAGGTGACACTGGGACCCCTCAGGTAACACCAGGACCCCAGGGGTGACATTGGGGTGACATTGGGTGACACTGGGACCCCTCATGTGACACCAGGACCCTGGGGGTGACACTGGGTGGTACTGGGTGACACTGGGGGTGACACCAGGAACCCTCAGGTGACACCAGGACCCCAAAGGTGACACCGGGGGTGACACTGAGACCCTGGGGGTGACACCGGGTGACACTGGGGGTGACATTGGGTGACACAGGGTGACACCAGGACCCCTCGTGTGACACCGGGTGACATTGGGGGTGACACTGAGACCCCTCAGGTGACATTGGGGTGACACTGGGGGGGACCCTGGGGGTGACACTGGGACCCCTCAGGTGACATTGGGGTGACACCAGGACCCTGGGGGTGACACTGGGTGGTACCGGGTGACACTGGGGGTGACACCGGGAGCCCTCAGGTGACACCAGAGGTGACACCGAGACCCTGGGGGTGACATTGGGTGACACCAGGACCCCTCGTGTGACACCGAGTGACACTGGGACCCCTCAGGTGACACCAGGTGACACTGGGGGTGACATCGGGTGACACCGGGTGACACCAGGACCCCTCGTGTGACACCAGGACCCCTCAGGTGACACCGGGGGTGACACTGGGACTCCAAGGGTG
This sequence comes from Poecile atricapillus, assembly GCF_030490865.1. Classification (NCBI taxonomy): domain Eukaryota; kingdom Metazoa; phylum Chordata; class Aves; order Passeriformes; family Paridae; genus Poecile; species Poecile atricapillus. Next base: position 7,736 of record NW_026709082.1, on the reverse strand, counting down.
ACACTGGGTGGTACTGGGTGACACCAAGACCCTGGGGGTGACACCGAGACCCCTCAGGTGACACCGGGGGTGACACTGGGGGTGACATTGGGTGACACTGGGTGACACCGGGACCCCTCAGGTGACACCGGGGGTGACACTGGGACCCCAAGGGTGACACTGGGTGGTACCAGGTGACACAGGGTGACACCGGGGGTGACACCGAGACCCTGGGGGTGACACCGAGTGACACTGGGACCCCTCGTGTGACACCGGGTGACACTGGGGGTGACATCGGGTGACACCGGGTGACACCGGGACCCCTCAGGTGACACCGGGGGTGACACCAGAACCCCAAGGGTGACACCGGGGGTGACACCGGGGGTGACACCGAGACCCTGGGGGTGACACCGAGACCCCTCAGGTGACACCGGGTGACACTGGGGGTGACATTGGGTGACACCGGGTGACACCAGGACCCCTCAGGTGACACCAGGGGTGACACCAGAACCCCAAGGGTGACACTGGGTGGTACTGGCTGACACCGGGGGTGACACCGAGACCCTGGGGGTGACACCGGGGGTGACACTGGGGGTGACATTGGGTGACACTGGGTGACACCAGGACCCCTCAGGTGACACCGAGTGACACTGGGACCCATCATGTGACACCGGGGGTGACACCAGAACCCCAAGGGTGACACTGGGTGGTACTGGGTGACACCGGGGGTGACACCGGGGGTGACACCGAGACCCTGGGGGTGACACCGAGACCCCTCAGGTGACACCGGGTGACACTGGGGGTGACATTGGGTGACACTGGGTGACACCAGGACCCCTCAGGTGACACCGGGAGGTGACACCAGAACCCCAAGGGTGACACTCGGTGGTACCGGCTGACACTGGGGGTGACACCGGGTGACACTGGGACCCTGGGGGTGACACCGAGACCCCTCAGGTGACACCGGGTGACACTGGGACCCTGGGGGTGACACCGAGTGACACCGGGACCCCTCAGGTGACACCGGGTGACACCAGGGGTGACACCAGGTGACACTGAGGGGACACTGGGACCCTTCAGGTGACACCGAGGGTGACACCAAGACCCTGGGGGTGACACCGGGTGACACTGGGACTCTGGTGGTGACACTGAAGTGACACCAGGACCCCTCAGGTGACACCGGGACCCCGGGGGTGACACCGGGTGACACTGGGGTGATCTCAGGGGTGACACTGGGGGTGACATTGGGGTGACACCGGGACCCCGAGGGTGACACTGGGGGACACCGGGGTGATCCCACGGGTGACACTGGGACCCTGAGGGTGACACTGGCAACCCGAGGGTGACACCGAGGGTGACACCGAGGCCCTGGGGGTGACATCGGGTGACACCAGAGGTGACATTGACACCGGGAGCCCAGGGGTGACACTGGGTGACACCGGGGGTGACACTGGGACCCCAGGGGTGACACTGGGGGGACACCGGGTGACACTGGGGGGACACCGGGTGACACCGGGGGTGACACCAGAACCCTGGGGGTGACACTGGAGGTGACACCAGGGGTGACATTGACACCGGGACCTTTCAGGTGACACCGAGACCCTGGGGGTGACACTGGGGGTGACACTGGGGTGACACCGGGACACTGGGGGTGACACTGGCAACCCGAGGGTGACACTGAGGGTGACACCGAGGCCCTGGGGGTGACATCGGGTGACACCAGAGGTGACATTGACACCGGGAGCCCAGGGGTGACACTGGGGGGACACCGGGTGACACTGGGGGGACACCGGGTGACACCGGGGGTGACACCAGAACCCTGGGGGTGACACTGGGTGACACCGGGGGTGACACTGGGACCCCAGGGGTGACACCAGAGGACATCGGGTGACACTGGGGGGACACCGGGTGACACCGGGGGTGACACCAGAACCCTGGGGGTGACACTGGGTGACACCGGGGGTGACACTGGGACCCCAGGGGTGACACCAGAGGACACCGGGTGACACTGGGGGGACACCGGGTGACACCAGGGGTGACACCAGAACCCTGGGGGTGACACTGGAGGTGACACCAGGGGTGACATTGACACCGGGACCTTTCAGGTGACACCGAGACCCTGGGGGTGACACTGGGGGTGACACTGGGGTGACACCGGGACACTGGGGGTGACACTGGGGGTGACACCGGGACACTGGGGGTGACACTGGGACCCCTCAGGTGACACCGGGACCCCTCAGGTGACACTGGGGGTGACACCAGGACCCCGGGGGTGACACCAGGTGACACCAGGGGTGACATTGGGTTGACATTGGGGTGACACTGGAGGTGACACCAGGGGTGACATTGACACCGAGACCCTGAGGGTGACACTGGGTGGTACCGGGTGACACTGGGGGTGACACCGAGGTGACACCGGGACCCCTCAGGTGACACTGGGATCCCAGGGGTGACACTGGGGGGACCCTGGGGGTGACACTGACACCCGGACCCCTCAGGTGACACCGGGGGTGACACCGGGACCCCGGGGGTGACACTGGGTGACACCAGGGGTGATACCGGGTGACATTGGGACCCTGGTTGTGACACTGGGGGTGACACCGGGACCCCAAGGGTGACACCGAGGGTGACACCAGGACCCTGGGGGTGACACTGAGGGTGACAGCAGGGGTGACATTGACACTGGGACCCGTCAGGTGACACCGGGACTCCGAGGGTGACATTGAGGTGACACCGAGACCCTGGGGGTGACAGTGGGGGTGACACTGAGGTGACACCAGAGGTGACACTGGGGTGACACTGGGACCCCCCGGGTGACACCGGGTGACACCAGGGGTGACACTGGGACCCCTCAGGTGACATTGGGGTGACACTGGGGGTGACATTGACACCGGGACCCCGAGGGTGACACCGGGACCCCAAGGGTGACACTGGGTGACATCAAGACCCTGGGGGTGACACCAGGGGTGACACTGGGGGTGACATTAGGGTGACACCGGGACACAGGGGGTGACACCAGGGGTGACACTGGGGGGACACCGGGTGACACCGGGGGTGACATTGACACCGGGACCCCTCAGGTGACACCGGGACCCTTCAGGTGACACCAGGGGTGACAGCGGGACCCTGGGGGTGACACCGGGGGTGACATTGGGGTGACACTGGGACCACTCAGGTGACACTGGGACCCCCTGTGTGACACCGGGTGACACTGGAGGTGACACCAGGACCCTGGGGGTGACACTGGGGGTGACATTGACACCAGGACCCCTCAGGTGGCACCGGGACCCCTCAGGTGACAGTGGGACCCCGAGGGTGACATTGAGGTGACACCAAGACCCGGGGGGTGACAGTGGGGGTGACATTGGGGTGACACCGGGACGCCGAGGGTGACACCCGGAGCCAGGGGTGACACTGGGGGTGACACTGGGACCCCTCAGGTGACATTGGGGTGACACCCAGACCCTGGGGTGACACTGGGGGTGACACCAGAGGTGACATTGGGGTGACACTGGGGGACCCTGGGCGTGACATTGGGGTGACACCGGGACATGCCAGGTGACACCGGGTGACACTGGGGGTGACACTGGGACCCTGGGGTGACACCGGGGGTGACATTGGGGTGACACCGGGACCCCTCAGGTGACACCGGGACCCTGGGGGTGACACCAAGACCCTTCAGGTGACACCGGGGGTGACACCGGGACCCTGGGGTGACACCGGGGGTGACATTGGGGTGACACCGGGACCCCTCAGGTGACACCGGGACCCTGGGGTGACACTGGGGGTGACACCAGGACCCCTTGGGTGACACCAGGACCTGTCAGGTGACATTGGGGTGACACCGGGACCCTGGGGGTGACACCAAGACCCTTCAGGTGACACTGGGGGTGACACTGGGACCCTGAGGGTGACATTGAGGTGACACCGAGACCCTGGGGTGACACCGGGACCTGTCAGGTGACACTGGGACTCCAAGGGTGACACTGGGTTGACACCGGGACCCTGGGGGTGACACTGGGGGTGACACTGGGGTGACACCGGGGGTGACATTGACACCGGGACCTGTCAGGTGACACCGGGACCCTGGGGGTGACATTGGGGTGACACCAGGACCTGTCAGGTGACACTGGGGTGACACCAGGACCCTGAGGGTGACATTGGGGTGACACCGGGGGTGACACTGACACCGGGACCCTGAGGGTGACACCGAGATCCTGGGGGTGACACCGGGGGTGACACTGTGACCCCCTGTGTGACACCGGGTGACACCGGGGGTGACATTGGGGTGACACCGGGGGTGACATTGACACCGGGACCCCTCAGGTGACACCGGGACCCCGAGGGTGACATTGGGGTGACACCGGGACCCTGGGGGTGACACCAAGACCCTTCAGGTGACACCGGGGGTGACACCGGGACCCTGGGGTGACACCGGGAGCTGTCAGGTGACATTGGGGTGACACCGAGACCCCTCAGGTGACACCGGGACCCTGGGGGTGACACTGGGGTGACACCGGGACCTGTCAGGTGACATTGGGGTGACACCAGGACCCTGGGGGTGACACCAAGACCCTTCAGGTGACACTGGGGGTGACACCGGGACCCTGGGGTGACACCGGGAGCTGTCAGGTGACACTGGGGTGACACCGGGACCCTGGGGTGACACCGGGGGTGACATTGGGGTGACACCGGGACCCCTCAGGTGACACCGGGACCTGTCAGGTGACACCAGGACCCTGGGGGTGACACTGGGGTGACACCAGGACCCTGGGGTGACATCAGGGGTGACACCGGGGGTGACACTGACACCGGGACCCTGAGGGTGACACCAAGATCCTGGGGGTGACACCGGGGGTGACACTGTGACCCCCTGTGTGACACCGGGTGACACCGGGGGTGACATTGACACCGGGACCCATCAGGTGACACCGGGACCCTGGGGGTGACACTGGAGGTGACATTGAGGTGACACCAGAGGTGACGTTGGGGTGACACCGGGACCCTGAGGGTGACATTGAGGTGTCACTGGAGGTGACACCGAAACCCTGGAGGTGACACTGGGGGTGACACTGGGGGTGACACCGAAACCCTGGAGGTGACACTGGGGGTGACACCGGGGGTGACACCGGGACCCCTCAGGTGACACCGGGAGCCTGGGGGTGACACTGGAGGTGACACCGGGGGTGACACTGACACCAGGACCCCGAGGGTGACATTGGGGTGACACCGGGACCCTGGGGGTGACATTGAGGTGACACCGGGACCCCTCAGGTGACACCGGGACCCTGGGGTGACACTGGGGGTGACACCGGGGGTGACATTGGGGTGACACCAGGGGTGACATTGACACCGGGACCTTTCAGGTGACACCGGGACCCTGAGGGTGACACTGGGACCCTGGGGGTGACATTGGGGTGACACCGGGACCTGTCAGGTGACATTGGGGTGACACCGGGGGTGACATTGACACCGGGACCCTGAGGGTGACATTGGGGTGACACCGGGACCCGTCAGGTGACACCGGGACCTGTCAGGTGACATTGGGGGTGACACTGGGACCCCGAGTGTGACATTGGGGTGACATTGGGGTGACACCGGGGGTGACACCGGGGGTGACATTGGGGTGACACCGGGACCCTGGGGTGACACCGGGACCTGTCAGGTGACATTGGGGTGACACCGGGGGTGACATTGACACCGGGACCTTTCAGGTGACACCGGGACCCCGAGTGTGACATTGGGGTGACACCAGGGGTGACACCGGGACCCTGGGGGTGACATTGGGGTGACACCAGGGGTGACATTGGGGTGACACCGGGGGTGACACCGGGGGTGACACCGGGGGTGACATTGGGGTGACACCAGGACCCGTCAGGTGACACCGGGACCTGTCAGGTGACATTGGGGTGACACCGGGGGTGACACCGGGGGTGACACCGCGGCCTCTCCCATTTTCGGGGAGGGGGGGAGGGGAGGTGACACCGCCCCTCCCCCACCCCCAAAGTGTCCCCAAGTGTCACCGGGGGGGGGGAGGGGCAGGGGAGGTGACACCGCCCCTCCCCCACCCCCAAAGTGTCCCCAAGTGTCACCGGGGGGGGGGGGGAGGGGCAGCGACCCAAATCGAGGCCAAAACGAGGCCGCGCCGCCCCTCCCCCACCCCCGGCGGGACACGGGGGGGTAATTAACGGGGGGGCCTTAATTAGGGAGGGGAGGACCTTAATTAGGGATGGGGGGACCTTAATTAGGGATGGGGGGACCTTAATTAGGGAGGGGGGGACCTTAATTAGGGAGGGGGGGACCTTAATTAGGGATGGGGGGACCTTAATTAGGGAAAGGGGCCGTAATTAATTAGGGAAAGGGGGTCGTAATTCTTAATTTGCGAGGGTCATTAATTAGGGACAGGTCTTTAATTAGAGAGGGGCTCTGAATTGGGGAGGGTCGTTAATTAGGGACAGGTCCGTAATTAGAGAAGGGCTCTGAATTGGGGAGGGTCGTTAATTAGGGACAGGTTCTTAATTAGAGAAGGGCTCTGAATTGGGGAGGGTCGTTAATTAGGGACAGGTCCGTAATTAGAGAGGGGTTTTTAATTGGGGAGGGTCGTTAATTAGGGAGGGGGCTTTAATTAGGGGGACTTAATTGGGGAGGGGTCGTTAATTGGGGACAGGTCTTTAATTAAGGACAAGTCCTTAATTAGGGAGGAGTCATTAATTAGGGAAGGGTCCTTAACTGGGGAGGAGACCTCAATTAGAGAGGCGGCCTTAATTGGGGAGGGGTCGTTAATTAGGGACAAGTCCTCAATTAGAGCGGGGTCCTTAATTGGGGAGGGGTCCCTGAATCTCCTAATTAGAGAGGAGCCCATAATTAGAGCGGGTTCCTTAATTGGGGAGGGGTCCTTAATTGGGGAGGAGGCACTAATTAGGGAGGGATCCTTAATCGGGGAGGAGACCTCAATTAGAGAGAGACCCTTAATTAAGGAAGGGATCTAAACTGGGAGGGGTCCTTAATTAGGGACAAGTCCTTAATTAGAAAGGACTCCTTAATTACAGAAGGGTCCTTAATTGGGGGGTGGACCCTAAATTGGGGAGGGGTCGCTTAATTAGGGTGGAGACCTCAATTAGAGAGGGGTCCTTAATTGGGGCGGGGGTCGCTTAATTAAGGACAAGTCCTTGATTAGAGAGGGGTCCTTAATTGGGGAGGGGACCCCAAATTGGGGAGGGGTCGTTAATTAGGGACAAGTCCTTAATTAGAGCGGGGTCCTTAATTGGGGAGGGGTCCCTGAATCTCCTAATTAGAAAGAACCCAATAATTAGAGCGGGGTCCTTAATTGGGGAGGGGGTCGCTTAATTAGGGACAAGTCCTCAATTAGAGAGGGGTCATTAATTGGGGAGGGGTCGTTAATGAGGGACAAGTCCTCAATTAGAGAGGGGTCCTTAATTGGGGCGGGGGTCGCTTAATTAGGGAAGGGTCCCTCATTAGGGAGTAGCCCTTAATTAGAGCGGCGGGTCATTAATTAGGGGGGGAAAGAGAAATTGAGGGGAGGGGTCCTTAATTAATGAGCCGGGCCCCTTAATTAGCGACCGCCTCTTGATTGGGGAGGGGGCGCGGAATTTGGGGAGGGGTCTGGGGGGGGGGGGAGGGGGAGGGGGCGGGGTTTGGGTCACGCCCATCCCCCCCCTCCCCCCCACGTGTCACTGCAGCGACCCCTCCCCCCCCCCCCAAATTCACGCGCCCGCCCCTCCCCCCCCTCCCCATTA
>NW_026709081.1:0-43365 GCF_030490865.1 Poecile atricapillus | reverse complement strand
TGGAAACACAGATCAAAGAATGTAGCTGGGAGGTCTTATTAAAGTATGAGACTTCATTAAAATGTCACTGGTTTTGATTATACTGGATTAAAGTGTCTGAAATTTCACTTCACTTCTTCATGTCCTCAGAAAAGAAAATTCTGCTGGGTAACTGTAAGTTCACAGTTTCAGACCTGGTTTCTCAGTGTTGTTATTAAGGCTGAATTTTCATTACTTGGTAAAAAACGTCAAAGATTTTTTATTAATTTATGACACTGAATACATTATCTCATTTGCTTCAATTTATTTCCTTTATCTTTTGTGATATTTGTTTCTGGCTTTTACTTACATCCATCTTGGAAAGACTTCAGTTTTTCAAAGGAAATAATAGTAAAAAAACCCCTACTTTTCCTCTGTTTAAGCAAAATAAAACAATTTAGAAATTACTAGTTTACAGCATGGGATGAACACATAGAAAGGTACAAAGTCCAGTTTTTTCCAACTGGCAGAGCAGTGCTGAGCTTTCCAAGGAAAGGTGTTAATGGGGAGCAGTTTCTGTGTGCTGCAGCGCTCAGCTGATCTATTTCTGCCTCTCCAGCCAAGAAACAGAATACACATGTATGCTGAGCACTGCTATCAGTGGTAATAGCCCTTTAAATTGGAAACAATCATTGTAAAGACATCTAGCAGACATTCTCTGGTACATAATAACAAGATTGAGATAAAAATCACTTTTCTTAATTCGTTTATTTTCCTGTTGCTACATAGGATGTCAACACTCGTTTGTAATTTTATTAAAATGGTGATGCACCCCCTGTTATGATGCAGGAACAGTGAAAAGTTTGCATATTGCTATCTAGCATGTCCATTATATTTTGTGCTGGTATTGATACAGCCCTGCTTCATCTCCCTGCAAATGCCAGGGTAGAGTCCAGCCCTGTCCCTGCTCTTCTTGTGAGGAGCCCCATTCCATAGGATTTAGGCTTTCAAAGTACATAGCTCAGCATGAACTTAACAAAACATGAATTCATTCAGTAACTAAATGGATTTCCTGCTTTGCTGTGTACATGTTCCTTAAATTACAATGAAAGCAAAACAGAGAGTATTCATTTCCACCACAACTAGAACACAGTTTTACAAGCAGCAATGGTTTGTCTTTCCAGTTGCCAGTGCTAAGGATCTCCCCACACATCTGGAAAGGCTCAGGGCAAGATAGCAAGGAAGTAGCATATTACAGATAAACAGAGAATAATTCCATTCATTTATGGATTGTTTCAGGGATTCTAAAAGACTCTGCTAATACTGGCTATTAAGATAGAGAAGATGGGGAGGAGAGAAAATCAATTCATTTCTCAATCTATTTAAGTGAACAAAGAATCGCGCGTGAAACTGAACAGAGCGTGTCAACAAAGCTCACACCAAACAAAAAAAGAGCAGCAGCTTTATTTTGCATAATTGTGTCTGAATCACAGAAGATTTGACAGAACCTGTTCCATTCTAAGCCCCAAGGTCTTATTTAGGCAGAGCACAATATCAAATACCCTGTAATGTGTATTTTCTGGGCTAATCTAACATCTCACGGGATATCACGCAAGGGGACAGCACAGGCAGTTGAGTGGTTTCATTGGTTTATATTCAGTCTTGTAGGGCTTATTCCATCTGTCTGTTGAAAGCTATGACAGTGCACTGTCAGATCTCTCCAGTTTTTTTAGGGCAGCTTGCTTATCTCTAAAATAGGAACAAAATAAATATTAGTGCTTTTCTGGTAAGAGAGATAAGGTTTAACCTTTGAACACTTGTAAAGGTCTTCAGAGGACACTTCAGAAGTGCCTAATGCTATAAATTCTGGGTTTATAAGATATTTTACTATCATTAGAGTATTAGGAATTTGACCTTTTAACCTTTATGCACATACATAACCTGACATAATGGAGGCTCATGGAAAAGCTTTCATGACCAGCATTACCTGTGCAATCTGAACACCAGATTTTGCAGAAACCTACAAGAACTGAGCTATGACTCTGCAGCAGGGTAAGTCACTTGAAATTTTACCTTCTACATAAAAGGTAAGGGTCTAGAAAAACTGTGACCAAGATTCCCTCAAATCACAATGTTTTATCAGAACAGAAATAAGTTGCATTTGCAAAATTGCTGATATTAACAGTCTAGTATTAGCAGGGTAAATGCCTTGAGATGAGAATTAAGATTGCCTGCTGAGCATCCAAAACTCTACAGCATCAGCAAGCACTGAAGCAGTAAGACACTTGGAAAAACAGCTCCACATCTGATAGGGAGAAGCACAATAAATCAAAGATAAAGTAAACTTTCTAGATAACCAGGAGCATTTAGTATCGTTCTGATTAAACTCCTCTACAGGAAATGAGTCAACACAGCCTCCATGCTTTCCCCGTCTTTCTGCCAATTTACATCTTAATGGATAAACTGGTTCAGGTTACTCATTTGGCAAAGCAAGGGATTGATTTGTAACTTTTCATTTTGGCTGCTCCCATCAACTTCTGAAGGACTGTTTAGGGCAACTGAGCACAGCCATGGGCAGGAATTTAAAGATTAACAGGGCTTTGCAGCATTCCGGGGGATGACAAAGCCATCAAAATTCATTCTTTTTTTTCCAGTATTTCACACACATTACATGTGACTGCTGCAGTTATTACACCAGTGGCTTTTCAGCAATCTTGCAGTTTAATTCTGGGATAGTGAGGGGTTTTCCCCTTGAAGACCTGAGTTATGAGAAGAATCTCCAATTTCATTGAAAGTGTATTTTTTGTCCTTGTGTTTCTAATGCAAAGCCTTGAAATGTGAGCTAAAAAGGATTGGTTGTTCGCTTTCACTGCTTAGCATGAAAGCAAGCGTAGTGTGAGGCAAACCAAGGGGTTTTGGAGGAGTATGAAACCATTCATACACTCCACCTGGAGGGCAAAGAATGTCAGAATTCCTGGATACTTTTGTACACTTGATGAGTGTGAACTCATGGGGCTCTGTCCCCCTTCCAGAGGACCTTGTCACCTCAGGGGAAAAGGGATGTCGTTGTCTGGGGACAACAGGGATGATGGCAACATCCTTCTACAGCTCCCCTTCGGCATCTGCTCAGTTTTGGGCAGTGGTGACCTTCACCTCAATCTTCCCCTTAAGTTTAGGAGGGCATGGACAGCATCCCAACCTTTCCCCCTCAGCTTTGGAGGTGATGGACAGCGCCTCAAACCCTGCTCTCAATTTAAGGGTGATAGAGAGCACTCCAACCATCCTGCTCGGTGCAAGAGGTCACGGACAGCGCCCCAATTTTCTCCCTCAGTGTAGGGGTGGCACAGAGCACCCCGTGGGTCCCGCTCGCTGCCGGAGGTCACTGACAGTGCCTCAGTGCCCCGCTGGCTCTGGGGGCGCTGGGCCGCACCCACCCAGGGCCCGGCGCCCCCGCCCGCGGGCTCCGCTGGCTGCCGCTGGCTCAGGGAAGTTCGCGCCCCGGGGCCGCGGGTTCGAGCCCCGAGGGGGGCGGCCGGTCCGGGGCGGTGTCGGGGGCCGCTCCCGCCGATTCTGGCGGGGGGTCCCGGCCGGGCAGCGGCGACCGCGGGCCCAGCGCACATGTGCGGCCGCCCGGCACATGCTCACTGAGCGCGGCGCATGAGCAGAGGCGGCGCGGGGCCATCGGACATCTTGGGCCGCCCCGCACGGAGCGGGCAGCGCCGCCGGTCCCGGGGCGGGAGCAGCCGCCGCCCCCGCGCCGCCCGGCCCGCCCGCCCTGGCGCCGGCTGCCTGCCCCTCCCGCGCCTCCCCCGGGCTGCTCTGAGCATCCCTCCGCCCCTCTTGCATTTGTCTTAATTCTTCTCAGAGACAAGATGGCAACGCCGGCGGCGGTAAACCCTCCCGGTGAGTAGCTGCCGTCTCGCCCCAAGTGGCCCCGCCGCACAACACGCCCCCGCCGCCGGCTCCCCCCGCCCGGCCCGGCGCGGGCCCCGCAGCCCCGGGGCGGTCCCGCCGCTCCTCCCGCCGCCCCCGCGGCGCCCCGGGCCGGGCAGAGCCGGGCCGGCGGAGCCGGGAGCCCGCGGGGGTTGCTCGGGACACGCCGCCCCTCGCGGCCCGGCTGCCGGCGCTCCCGCAGCCCCGCAGAAACGAAGAGTTGTGCATAAGCATTGGCGGGCACGGGGCAGCGGAGCAGCGGGGACGGGCAGACCCGTGCCTGCCCTGGGGACGAGTAGCAACATTGGCTTTCCCCGCCTCTACGTTTGTCAGCTTTATTGTCGGCTCGTGAAGCCAAAACAGGGTGTTGAAACTGACCAAGGGCACCTCGGCATGTGCCCTGTGTTTCTTTCCTTTCCAAAGGATGCAGTAAATATTTGCTGTTAATACTAGAGTTATTGACAAAAGAAACTTACAAACATTTTCCCATGAATTTTTTTCGTGAGGGAAGGCATTCCCCGACGTTTTGTTACCTGTCTGTGAGATGTGACATCTATTTTGTTCAGTACGTGATGGAATAAAGTGAGTTTCGATGAAAGGGCAGAGTAGTATTTTGGAGATGTACTTGGGTCAACTTGGTGTGGATCAACAAGTATCTGACATTAAAAAGAAGCGGGACAATGGATCTTGCACTGGGAAAGAAGAATACTAAGGAAGAATATTGCTATTAAAGGTCAATTCCAGTTTTACTTATTTTAATATGTGCTTGCATTGTGTCATTTTTTGTAGAGTCAGGTTGAGTTCTTACAATTAAAGGCTTGCTTGAGTAAATGCCAGCTAATATTTAAAGCTTGTTCATTAGATTAAATCCTGCTGTAGTTGGTAGTGTAGTTGTCATGCTAAAAGTAAATATTATGATATAAACAATGAATTTGGTACAGTAAGTGCCAACACAGTAAGCAGAAACTGATACTTGTCAGTCAGATTAGGTTTTAATATCAAAATTCTACATACTAAATAAAATCAATACTTAAAGGAAGGTTATGAAATTAAAACCATTTAGCTTCCAGGGTACCCTGTTGTGCATCATAACAGAGAGTTTCCCTGTGTGCACTCACAGCTACAATCAGTTTTGCAGACAGAGGAGGATACAAACAGCATTTTTTCACTTGGGTTTGGTTTGCCATTCTCCCTCTGCTCTCCAGGCTACACAATGAAGGAGCAGCCCTGTCCGCTTAGAGGTCAGTGCTGAAACTGCTGAGTTTCAGCAGAGCCCATTGCCCCTTCCACACCTTTTCCACTTTCTGTACCCGCCTGCCTGTGGCTGAACCCACAAAAAGCGGTGTTTGCAGGAGGGTATGGCATGCATGGACTGCTCCTAACTCTGAGCAGGGCTGCACCATTGTTCTCCTGCCACCACCTCGGGAATTGAGGGAGTGAAATGGAATTGAGGAAACGTAAAAGAAAAAAGGAAAGAGGAGCCAAATGTGTTGTCTGTGGGCATCTCTGTGCACATGACACGGTGAAAGTTGACTTGCAGTGTGGTTCTCAAACTCTCTGAAGCACAGATTGCCGGTCCCTGGGAAGGATAAGGAGACGTGTTGGTTTCCTGAAGTGAACCGAGATGACCTTCTGCAAGGCTGAGGTTGCAGAACATCATTCTGCTCCTGACTGGGTGGCTGGAGCAGATCTGAGCTGAAAGACAAACTCGCTGCCTGTTAATGATCCTCCCACGTTTTCTGTGCATGAGTGTTGTCAGACACCGGGGAGAAGTTGCAATGGGGAGCTGTGAGGAAAGGAGACCCTCAATCTGTAGCAGAGAGTGCTGCCTCTGCTCTACCACGGACAGCAGAAGATAGAGCTGTGAAATACTGAACTTGTACCGTGGCTTTTTAAAATCATAATTTTTCAGTGTTCTTTTTTTTTTTTTTTTTTTTTTTTTATTAAGTAACTGCAAAGCAGTGCAGAGAAACAGTCAAAATCTGTAGCGAAATGATTTTAATCCTGTTGTTTTCTCTTGGGGACAGATCCTCAGCTGGAATAACATGAGAATAGCCCTATTAGTATTGGTGAAGCTGTGCCACCTTGCACCAGTTGACTTTCTGATCTGCGATGTTAGGGGAGCACAATAGAAGATTAACTTGTTAAGCATCTTTAATGATGATTAGAAATTACAATATGATTAAATTTTTATTAAGCAATTGTCTGGGGTTCTAATAACAGTTGGTAATTTAGGCAGGACATTAACTTGCAGCTACCACAATACAAATACATGTGGTTTTAGTCATATTCTAGATAGTGGAATGGGGATTAGCGGGGAGAGAAAAGCTGGGTGTTCTCTAACCATGTGAAGGTCTTTCAGTGTGGGATCTCCTGCTACAGAACCATGCAATACTCTGTGGCAGCATCTTCTCTCGTGTGTCTGGTGCAGATTTATCCTCTTTTCCACTGATCTTTTTTTAATGGAGAACTTCAGTTAGGGAAGTTCATAGGTGCAAGAGCAGTTTGCATCCTTTCCCGTCTGAGGCTCACGGGAGCTGCAGTGTCAGGAAGCAGATTTGTGGTGGGAGTAAGGCTGGCTCTGTGGGCTTCCTGGGCTCTGTTAGATGTGGACTGGTAGTTCTTTCTGGTGAAGGTGTTTGTGCTTAGCTGCAGCTGGACATCACCCTGACACAGCTGAAGGATAAGCTGGGTGGGATAAGCTGCTTCCTCTCGCTGCACGCTCAGCCTTGGAACAGGGCTGGTTGGGAGTACTTTGTTGGTTTCTCGTACTCCGGATGACGAACTGAAGTGTGAAACAATACAGGTGTGTGGGAAGCTCATCTGCATTGGCACAAAGCATCACAGTTAATTTATTTCCTCCTGAAATAAGATTGGCATATTAAATGGGACTTAAGAACAAAAAAACTGTGGAGGTGTAACAAGCATTTAATAAATTACTGCTTGCAGCAAAGTTACTTAGTGCCATGTCTGTTTTAAATGTATTATTTTTGGAATGCAAACTTTGTCCGTAACTGTTGCTACTTTGGGTTCAGATTTTACTTGAGTGCAATACCTGAAGTGGTGATTCTTGTGTTAGCCAGGGTGGGATGAAAACATAAAACTGTTCATGAGTTTAGGAATTTTTTTTCCTGAGGCATCACCTGGTTTGGGGTGATGAGTTCCAGTCTGGCTCAGTCTGATGGGTGAGCAGCAACTTTCTGCTGTGGTCAGGTGATGAGGAATGAACTGAAAGTCATCCTTTTAGTTCTCCCAAGTGAGGTACCCCGAATGGAAGGTAGTACACATAGTTGTATTGCCAAAAATGCCACAAACTCATAAGTCAAGTCAAAAGAAATCATGAAATTTTGGAGTTTACTGAGAATTACTTTAGAGGGAAGATCCCACAGGATGCATTTTTGGCTATGTTTTACGATTTTATGAATCCTTAGGGTTGTATTTTTATATTTCATTGAAAAAAAAAATAAAGTAACTTGAGTTGTCCATGTAAGCCCTAAAGCTCCTTTCAGTGATTTCTTTTTAAGCAGAGAGCCTCAAATACAAAGGTATGGAGAACAGCATGTCCTCAAAAAGACATCTACTAGAAATGTGTAGAGGGAGGTGGCGTGACATGAGAGAAGGAGTTGCTGGGGCTTAGGGACGTCACTGCTGCAACCACAGCAGCTCATGAGGGTACTTTCAGCCTATGGCTAATCCAAAATACAAAAAAATGGCATTCTAACTTAAAGAAAGATTATTAAATATGCTCTCTTTGCTTTCAGTTTGTAATGAGTTAACAGCAGATTTTCTGTCATATTCATGAGGACTTATAACTCAGCCCTGCATCTGGGCTCTTGGTTTAGGTAAGTGCATTGGGTTCTGGTTTTGGTTTTTATGTGTTTGCTTGACTTGGGAGTTAAGTGGAGATAAATTATTCTTCTATTTGAACTAGATATTCTGAGAACCAAATAATTTGTTACCCAGTCCTACATTTGGGCTGAAGTTACTAAGATATTAAGTTTTGTAGAAGAATTTTTTTGATGCTGCATAGTTCATATTCCCGAAAGGAACTGGCTTTCTGACAATCTGGCCATTCTTTTCTTTATATTTCAAACAGCTTTGAAATTGATGATTAAAAAAAAGAATCTACTTCAGTGTTTAGATTTCAAAGTCATTCAACTCAAAGCCCAAAAGCTGTGTTTTATTGCTGCCACTCTGCCCTTCATTACAATATAGACTACCCAGTAAACAAAAAAATCAATTTAACAGCATCCTGGAGTGTTGTAGTGATGGAGGTTATAATGAGCTCTGATGTTTCTGGTATGCAAAAAAGTAGTCATCATTCTAAGATAAAGTTAAAAAAAAAAGGGTTTCAAAATTATAACACTCATTAGCTGATGGGAGGTTTACATTGCAGATCTTATTCTTCCAGTGTTTTTGTAGCTCTTGTACTGCAGAATTGGTCCTTAATTCAGTCAAACTATGGAATGAGATCCCAATGCCTCTTGAATTGTTCTGTGATAATGTTTTGTCCTTCAGGACTGTGTACTGAACAGTAACTGGCATTGAAGAAATACCACTATTTTTATATTTCTAATATATAGGTATAGGGCATACAAAAGATTTCATCTCTTCTATCACAAAATAGTTATTTAAAATTTGCATATGTAGCTTGTGGTTAGTTCTAAATATTTTTTCAATACAATAATGTTTCCCCATTCCTGTAATAAAAATGCAAAACAAAAGAGATATTGCTGATTTCTGTAATACCATATGGTGTTGCTGATATTTCTTAGCAGTAAGGAAAATTGCAATAGAGATTAGGTAGAAAAGAAAAAAAAATAGCCTTTTCAAAATAGTCAAGGCAAAATAACCCTGTTGATGTAGTGATTATTGTTATTAAGAGGACAGAAATGGGGCTGTCATTATGAAGATGTATTCAGAGATTATGCTTAAATGGTAGTGAAGATCAGATATGTGTGTCGTTC
The DNA here is from genome assembly GCF_030490865.1 of Poecile atricapillus. NCBI lineage: Eukaryota > Metazoa > Chordata > Aves > Passeriformes > Paridae > Poecile > Poecile atricapillus. Next base: position 34,507 of record NW_026709081.1, on the reverse strand, counting down.
AGAGTAATTTTGGGGGTCTTACTGCTTCATAACTGACAAGCAAGAAGGGAAAATGTATTAATTCAGTGCTACCTGCAGAAATTACAATGTTATTAAAATTTGCAGGAGAAAAGAGAAAGAGGGGTCTTGAGTTTAAGAGATGGGAATTTAGATCGTGGCTCTCGTAGATCTCTGGCAGATTTTCCAGTCTATAGCAAAGTGTCTTTGGCTGGCCAGCAGAGTTCTGAGATGGATGAATCAGCTCAGGATGAGCTGTTCTGTCTCGCCAGCTCTGGGGAGAGCAGAGATGCTCCCCTGGGTGCAGAAGTGTGCAGATACCAACCCCAGCTTCTCTGACTAGGGCTGTGCTCAATAAAGGTTGTGTGGGAAGGAAATCTCCAAAGTCAGAGGTGCTCCTTCACCATTCTGCAACGTATTTCATGCAAAACATTACATTTGCTGGACGACAGAGGCAAAAATGTGACATTCCAGGGATCGTGGGTGGATGCTTGCTCTAGAAACCATTGGTACAGTTTACTTCTTGCTAACAGTGTTTTCTTTGTTCAGCTCTTAAGCATTTCCTGTCACCTCATCTGTATCAATCATTCTGTCAAGTGAGGAAAAGAAAAATTTTATGAGGCTGGATTTGTACATTTTATTTGACTTTTGATTATAATCCAAGTAAGATAGATGCAATGAAGAAACCTCAGAAAAATAATCCTTCGTCATCTTCCATTGTTTCAAATAAAAACCCACATGAAAATGAATAGATGGAATAAACCCCCACGGACCATGCACTTTCTGTCTGTTCAGGGAAGAACTACTTTGTCACAAAATGTTACAGGATTTTGGCAAGATCTGGCCTTTAATGTGCAGAAATTACATGGTTTGAAAGTGCAGGATGAAATCGCAAATGACAATTTTTTAGCAAGAGCTGATTCAGAGTTTATTTTGGATAATCAAAATTTCAAATGGGTCTCAGTTTTATTGTTGGCACGGATTAGTGGCCGTAGTCATGCGATGTGTAATGAATTAGAAGCTTTTTCAAGATAGATGTAATTTCCTTTTTTTTTTTGTACCCAGAGCACTCTGGTCTTCCTTGAGCGAAGCCATCTGCACAGGGAGAAAGAGAAATCCTTTCTTTTGGACACTCGACATATTGATGAATGTTTCTAAACTTTCTGCTTCCTCTGTCTTTTTTTGTCAGCATTTGTTTCCATTTTGCTTATCTTTGGTATTCCTGTCTGTGGTTTCAATCCTGCTTTTCACACTTAGGTGTCTCTATCTTTCTCACAACTCCTGTAACTACTGTATTTTCTCTGTGCTGAGCTTTGTATTGACTTCTCAGTGTTGTTGAAATGTAAATGAATCCTGGCATTGTGCTGGTGCTACTCCCAAGTCTTTCAGCAGCTTATAAATTCAGATTTGTTCTGCAGGGAGCATCTGAAGTCCTCCTTAGAGAAAAGTGGTACTTTTTCTGTTGCGAGTAGCAACTGTGCTGCCTTCCCTGCAGCCCAGCAGGTACTGTGAAGTGTAATCAGCTGGGTCAAATTGGAAGCCTCTGTTAGCTTGCATCTGCCCTGGGTGTGTGTGTGTTGTTGTTTTGTTCAAGGGCAGCTCATAGTATTCATTTCAAATGCTTAGATCTGGGCTGCTGCAGGTTTTTCTCATCTAAATGTCAACTGCATGTGACAAGTAGAATAATATAAAATAATTGTAATTTTTTCTCTAATCAAGCAAAAGGAGTGTTGAATTGTTTAATTACTGGCTTTGCCAGCATGCAGATGGAAAGGCTTTTCAGGTAAGTTGCTCATACAAAATGCCTAAAATGGATAGTAATTAACAACTGGCTCTTCATTGGTATGTTAATTATGCTGCCATTTGTCCTGGTGCCTGTCGTTCTTTAAATGTTCAGTTACACTGAACTGAAGCGTTCACTTCCTGGCAAACACAGAATGTATCAGAACAGTTTGACTCTCAGATATATGCAAATATTTTATGGGAAGAGGCATGCCAGTAAATCACTGAGCTGCAAAGAACAAAAACACTGCATATTTGTATTCCTCAGGGGTAAAAGGAAACCTGTTTCTGAGGAACCTGCAGGCCTGATGTTTAAAAATGGTCTCTAATACTTTCCCAGTACTAACCCAGAACATCATTCCATGCAAGTAGGGAATTTTAGGAACTTGTTACTGCTGGCTCTTTCTATTAGTGAAGGTAGGTGGACATCTGGGTGCTCTTAAATGTCCTTGAAATGCATATATTTTAAAACTGTATTGCTTGTAATATCTGGATGGAAAATTCAAACTGAATTGGAAATGCTTTTAGAACTTGGGATGGAACTGATTACTTCGAATTAAGAAGAGTTTAAGTAACTTATGAATAGATCACAGTAGTATTCTCAGATCTTATTCAATTGACTGTTTAATTCTTTTGAGAATGGAGATTGTCTCCGGTTTTCTGGACTGTGCTTTGCAGAGTTCCTTCCCCAGTCTCCACATACTATTGGCAATAAGGAAAACCAGGTTGTGTCTGGTATATCTCCATCCAGCAGTGTCCTGAAGAGGGCCAGGCTGCTAAAGCCATGTGGCAGGTTTGCTGTGACCAGCCTGTGAGCGTGAGGCTGGTATTTTGATTTGCTGAGCCTCTGCCACATGGAAAGTGTTAAATTAGCCCAACACAGTGCCCTCGACACCTGGCAAAAAGTCAGCCCCTGAAATGAGGTGCTGATTGTAAAGTAGCTGTGCAAAGTGGATTATAGCCATAAAATTAGCTAGTAAAAGGCACTGGGTACTGTATCACTGCCCTCTGCCTCATGTCTCAGCCTTCCATGGACAAAAATTTGTGTTGCTGTTAGCACTGCCAGGTTGTGGCTGAGCTGGATTTCCATTGTGTTGTGTCCCGTGAAGCTGCTACAAAGTTCCTAGCTCAATTTTGAGCCCAGCTTTAAACACTTACAGTTGTGATAGCTAGAAAAGCTTAGTTTGAAATGATAAATTCTTGTGTTCCCAGTCACTGAGAGGTGGCTCATTTAGCATCCATCCATGGAGGCGGCCCTGAGAGAGTTTGGGAAAAGAGTGGTCGGTCTGATGACTACTCCTGTGCATTATATTCATGTCAATATATGGGACACCAGTGTTTTTCTTGGATTTATTTTATTTTTAAGTATCTTTAAGAGATACCCTGGCCCTCTGCACATAGATGTCTCACTCTGAAAATATTTTGCATATTCTGTAATAAGCAGTGATTTGACCAGTAGAAAACGAGGCTGTATAATTAAAATTTCCTTTTATTGTAATGAGATTTTCAGTGTAGGAATATAATGGCAAGTTATTGGAGCTACATCAAGATTTCAGTGTTTCAGAGATAAGAGTTTCTCTGCTAAGTTTTTTATATTTTCATCTAAAACAGGCAATATTTCTGGTTTAAGGGGAAAAAAAGAAAAAGTAAATTTATTTGGCATGCAAGAAGGTTTGTAGGAACAGCAGTTGCAGTGGTTTTTTTTGCTTACCAGTGAAGGTTTGAAATATGCATTTTCATTGTTGAAATTAAAGTAAATGAACCATGACTAAGAAAAGTATAGGGGCATTTTCAAACTCTCTTATTAGGACTGGAAAATAAGAATGCTTTCTAGCTACATCTCCAGTAAAGGGGACAGTATACTACTGGAATTAAGAATGTCTTAAGTGACCATAACAATAACAACATAACAACAAAGTGTTGAGGCCTACAGAATCCAAATTTCCCAGTGTTTTGAAACATGTTCTTAAAAATGTGTAATGTCTCTGGATTCTCTGCCATCTGTGAGTTAGGGTTGGTCCAAGTGAAACTATTTCTCTGGAACTGGATTCTCACTAAGAACTGTTCTAGATCAGACTACATGGAATCCCTACCAAAAATAGCCCATTACAGAACTTTAAAATTAAGTATAAATTTTCCATTATGGATACTTCCAGAATAAGACAGCAATAGGGGAAGTTTTCTTCCTTCTTTGTTGTGGATGATCACTTGGGTGATGTACTTGATGAAGTACTTGGATGTATCTGAGTCTTTGGGCTCCTTGTAGTTTATTCATACTTGAGACTTGGTTCTTGAATGATCACAGATGTTGGGTTGTTTTTCTTCTAAATAAAACCCGAGTGTTCCTGGACTTCCTGTACTCTCTGATCTGTTTCTGATACACTCAGTGAACATGTGCCTTTCTGAGATGTATTAGTCTTTTGCTTAAATATATCTTAATGCTCTTTCGCTCTTCAGACAAGCTAACATTATACATTTCCAAACTGATTCCTGACTCAAGACTTAATCATATTTTGTTTTAGTGGTGTCCTCCAGAACTCTTTGGTTCTGAACTCTAAATGGGACTGAGGCTTATCATGGTCTTTAATATTTTAGGGGAAGCTGCCAGTCTCAATATCTTTGCTCTCCAAAGTGTTCCCTTTTGTCACCTGCATTGCTCCCTCCAGGTTCCATGCATGTTTTAAAAAAAAGGAGGCATGTGAATATGTAAATAATGTTTGAGGTTGGGCAGCTGTAGGATGGCACTGTGAAATGAAATCTTAGTGCTGGTGTGCAATAGCTGAATTAAAAGGTGTGTGGTTTTACTTGTCGGCATTTTGGTTGAGTACTATCAGCTGGAGATGTGTGAGGGGGTGGAAAGAACAGTAACGTGGAGTTCATGCTGAATTATGTTTTGCTGGAGGAAAGCTGTTCATTAGTCTCATAGCTGGCACATGCCTCTTTATTCCTTCTCTAAAGTAGTATCTGACGACTTTGATGAAAAGGTTGATATGACATTAAGGAATTGGTTCTGCCTCATCTACTGATGTGCAAAAGCCTTTCTGCCCTTGGCAGAGCTGAGTGAGACACAGGCAGCATGCCAATCCTCACTTTGCTCTAGGAAGGGCGTGTGTGTGGTGAACAGTTCAGGGTTTGAGGAGCCTTGGCTCCGTCTCTGAGTGGTACGTGTGGAGGTTAATGATGGTGCATCCGAGATTGGCTCCAGGGTTCATTGTGTCTCCACCTACGCCCCTCTCGTGCTTTTTCAGGATGGTCCTAAGGACAAAATACTCTTTCGTCATTGCTAAATTTAAAATGAAAGTGGTAATTATGAATAAGAATTTCAGAGAGCAGTGAATTGTCGCTGTGCAGGAAAATTCCCGGCAGTTGCACGCTGGCTGCACATTTTGCACATATCACTGGCTGACTGCCTCATCTGAGAATCGACCAGGGCAAGAAGGCAGCCTTGTGGTACAGGCCCTGGACAGGGTTCAAGTTTTCTACAGGCTTTCTACTGAATCACTGACAAATAACATTCACATGCCACAATTAAGTCATCTGATTTTTGTTTTCATTTATCTTACCACCAGTTTGCAAGTCCTGTTTATAAGACTGCATACTTGAGATGCTTTTTTCATATGTGTCAGTTGTAAAAATTACATATTTGTAAGATGCCTATGCTGGGACAAGCAAAGAATGTGTTTCATTGTGATGTACTAATTGATAATGTTTATTGTTAATAGATTTTTATTTCAATTGTGTTTATGTTGGATTAGCAAAAAATTTTCCCCCTTCGGGAAGAAACAGAGAGAGAAAAGGAAAATATACAGCTTCTTTCTCTCTGGAAGCAGCACTTGTTATTTATTCCAGGCACATGAATAACCATTAATTTGTATTTTCTTTACAGAGTTGTAGGATATTTGGATAATGTGCTTTTTAAGTGTCTTGGCAGAATATACATGATAGTTATTTCAGTGCTGAACTAGCAAAAATTGACCTGGCTTTAAAGTATTAATATAGGTTTTACAACTTATATGTTGTTGTCTTATGGTTGCTTATGGCACTTATATTTGCCTTTGAAAATGCATTAGTTTATTCTCATCCAGCTACAGTTTGTATTAAGATTGAGAGCAAAATGTACATTGCTTCAAAATGTACATTGCTTCATACACCAGAGATGATCAAACTATATGAGAAACACAGCTGCACTGAGTGAAAATTATGAGATAGTTTTCAAGTGTTTGCTGTGCATTTGCAAGTTAAATTTAAAAAGTAGGAAAATGTATTATATGGGGTTATTTGGTTAGTGGGTTAACTCAAACTGCTCTTTAAATCAAATCACTGAACTATCCCTGGAAGTAAATACATTTTCAGAAATGAAATCATGATTCTTTCTAATGTTGAGATGTAAGGATAAAGTATTTGTAGTGATTTCTTGGTAAATGCATGTGGCTGCCACTGGCTGTTTGCTTTATTGCCTAGAGTCCCTGTAGTAGCTGGAACCTGATTGCCAGGTTTGAAATTCAGACTAATCTTGTGTGTCCTGTGTACTTGCCTGTGCTGCTCTTCAGTCAGCAAATAGCAAAGCTAAAACCTTACTTTGGTCAATATTTACAGACAAACAATCAGCTTGTTTTTTGACAAACATCCAGTTTGTTTACAGTGAGGGTTTTTTCAGTATCATTCTTCACTTCTGCATTTGATATATACACAGGACTGTCTGTATGCTTTTGGGAGCAAGTGGCTTGTAATGGATGTCAAATCGTGTTTAATGTGAATATGGGGACATAGAAAAATAAAGCTTTGTTGTCATATGCTTTTTTTTTTTTTTGTTTAGTGGTTCACTGGTAGAACATCCAGCAAATCTTGTATTCTGTAATTCTGAAAAAGCAAGTAATAGCATGGCTCTGCTGATCACTTCAGAAAGTCTGGCACAGCCTACCTGGAAACAGCATTTTCTCTTACGTTAAAACTGGTAATTCTAAAAAGAAAGCATGAGATTCAGTTTTAAAAAATATGTTCAGGAAGCAGCTCTGGGAAGAAGTTACAGAAAAAAAGGTGTTCCAAAATTCATGACAAATTGTTGGGAGTGTAGGAAACTTAAAGGAACACTAAGGAATATTCTGCAGCAGAACTTTATAGTATTTTATATTTTCTACATGCCTATGAAGGTTTCCCTTACGCCATAACATTGGGGTGTACCATTTAAAACATTTGTGGGAACAAAAAATTCTATAAAGTAACAACACAGCAGCAAATAGTGTTACCTTTGAGCACCCAAAAGCTTGTGAATGTCTGTTATTTTTTTTGTTATTTGCAGACATGAAATATTTAATATGTGAAATTACGTAAAAAGAATAATGTTCTAAAAATCATTTAATGAAGGGGCAATGAAAAGTAGAAAAACCATTAAGACCTTTATTTGAAATGTTGGGGGGGGTTTTGCTTGCAGAAAAATTCAGGGTTTGGGAAACTCATCTGCAGAGAGGAGGGCAGCTGCTGATGTGGGCTGGTGTATCCCATTGGTGAAGACATCAGAAGGTGTTCTGAAGGTTGTCCTTGTTGGGAGTTGAACTGAACGCATCCAGGTTGGTGACAGGTGCCAGATGAACATTGTGGGAAGACTGGTGCACTCCTTTCAGGTGGCTTTTCAAGGTTCAGTTCAATTTGAATCTGGAATTTTCTTATTCACAGCCCTCTTCCATGGTCTGAAGGCTGGAGTACAGTGTTTCATCAACTGGGCAGGGACTTTGAGAATTAATGGCTGGAGCCTGTTCGCTTGTACACCCTGTTGGAGTCATATTTTTTGATCCTTCTTGCTACTATGGGAAAGTGAGGTTGGCTGCTTTCTTCAATCTTTAGAGAAAAAAAAAATAAAAGAAATTTTAATCAGAAAATCTCCTTTGACTTAAAGGAATTTCAGATAATAAAAATTATCTGACATAAAATGAACTGAGTATTTACAGTGCTCAGGCTGGGTTTTTGAAAGGGAGTTAAATGTGGGTTTTTTTCCCTGCAGTTTTTAGGCAGAGAATGTTGTATTACAAATGGTGAGAAAAGGAAGAAGTACTAAACCACACCCTATTTTTAGAATGTCTTTTGAGGAGTACTGATATTCTTTTTAAGGTGTTTAACATAAAAATTCTAATTCTTAGTAATGAATTGGGGTGTGAAAACACCTGAAAGGCCAATTAATTATCATAACATCAAATAAGCATCATTTGCTTGTTGATCAAGCAGAACTGAAGTCATTAGTGCTATCAATAGAATGCTGTTTAATGAAAACAATAGCATTCTGATTACCCAACAGTGCCCAAGGACACTGTAAATTTACTGATAATTAAGTATTTGGTAACTGCAAGTTTCTGTTCTGAATGAATTTAAAATTAACATACCCTTCTGAGGCGCACTTAAAAATCTTTGTAATAAATGATAAAGGCATTTGAAGGACACGAGTCAGTAATTTTCAGTGAATAATTTGAATCAGAGTGGTCCACATTTTACATCTTTGTCGCTGGACTGTGCTGCTCCCAAGCTTTCTGCAGCTGATGGGGAGGGAATGTGTCAGTGTGGTGTGGTGGGAACCCCAAAAATAGCTCAGTCTGTGACCCCAGTGTGGTCTGTGGCTTGCAGGGCAGCTCGTGGGCCACCACTGGAGCAGTGGTGCTGGGTTTGGGGAGATGGAGTTTGGCAGTCACCACAATCTCAGAAAGAGGATGTACAAAGCCTTCATGGGCTTCCTTGCCAGCCCCTGGGTGACTTGGCTCAGTAAAGTGACTGTAGAGATTCCTCCTGGTGGGGCAGGGTAATCTGTTTTGGTCTGGCTCCATGCATTTTCAAATTTTTACATTTAGGAGAAATTATATAACTGCTTGCACCTGTGAACTCTAGAACAATGCTTTCTCACTGCAAGTGCATGATAAGAAAATTTTTATGAAATAATTATAAGAGGGGACCAAAAATTTATTAATTCACTTGAACACTTCTGCTCATTACTTAAGATATATGTTGTCAAATTTCTTCAAATGTGAACCAAAAGTTATAGTCATAAATACTGCCTCTCATGCTCTTGAAATCTGATAGCTGATTACTTCTGTAATTAACAGAAAATATGGACAAGTGATTTTGGCAATGACTTTCATGTGAATTCTCTGCATTTTTGGGTAGAGGAGAAAATGAAATAATTGAGGAAGATATTGGATTTCTGGGAAAGTTAGGCTGCCCCTGATCTACATTTAGTTAAAATCAATTTTAGTGAGTGCTCTGGACAGATTTATTGCTAATTAGCTTTATTTCTTTGCATTTATACAGCTATTTACTAATTTTTATGTAGTTGATAGGAGTTTAGAGCGCTGTCATCTTGTTATGATGTAAACTCTGGAGAGCCACAGTATTGATCTCAGTGAGTTTTTTCCTTCTGTATACCACTGCAAGTATTTTAATAGCAGCTTCAAAATAATTTCCACAAATTGGCAATTGAACTTGTACATGAGGAAAATAGATTTGTTATCAGGTGCTGAAAATGCTTGAAATCTCAACCAGCTTCTATTGCTGGAAAATAATTGCTAGATAGATAGTAAGAAGCCAGACTGCTTGATAGAAGATTGTGGAAATATTATTTTAAAAGAAATAGTTTGACGATGAATGAACAAAAATGAAGCTTCAAATGATGACATAGTGCAGATAAACTATTGAGCAGTTACTGTTATTATCTTTTTATTATAAAACAGTTTTAGGAGCAGTTTAGGAATTTATAAAAAGAAATTTGCTTGCTGATATTTTTTTGAGAATTATAGAAGAGGGAATGGAAACAAAATGTATTTAGGAAAGAATAAATAGCAGTGATGGTATAAAACTAATAATCAGTGATCCAGAGCAAGGGCATACCATGGAAAATGCTTGATTTCATTGTTAATGAAATAAAGTAATAGCAGTAATTGGCTAATTTCCTATCTTTCTTACCTTTGTAGAAGAAATACACTAAAGAAATGCTGTGTCTGCTGCTCCTGATGTAAAAACATGCTGTCTTGTCCAAAAAGTAAAATTTTTCAAACCCAGCATATATTTTCTAGCACTGGCCAAAAGCAGGTGCTTGAAGGAGTAGAAAATCAGAGTAAGCGTGTATTGTGCTTCCCCTGGCTACTGTCCCACCCTGCAGCCATGTGGGACTCAGAGGCTTCTTGAGCCAGGCATGATCTTTGATTCGTAGAGCTCAATGAATTTCTTTTCCACAGTTTTCAATAGGCTCTAAATAAAACCTATATAGTTTTTTTTTGCATCTACAGATTCCCATTGTAAGGGAGTTTGGGGCATCCAGAGATAGTTGTGATTGGGCAGGAGAGCTTGGCAAAAATATTAAGGGTGTGAGAAGGGGCAAATTCTGGGATAATGTGACAGTGGCTGAAATACATTTTCAGTACCTTTGAGGAGTGGACTGGCTTGGAGAGACTCCCAAGAGGCAACAAGCAGTGCAGTGGGAGAAGGAATCCAGGCTTAAGTCTTTTGGTTTACATATATGTGTGTATACACATGTGTATGTATGTGTGTACATTTATCTGTGTGTGCACACATATATATATATATGTATATATGTATATATGTATATATGTATTGATATGTAGTCTTCAGAGCAGCCAGCAAAAATTGGATGCTGTGCAAGGCAGGAGATGAGGAGGTTGGATGGGAGGGCTTTTCTTTCAGTGTAGACAGAAGTCTAATCTCAGTAAATCTTAAGAATGTAGAGGCAGGTAGGACAAAATACATCCATAACTGAAATCACAGTAAAGCTGATAGCATGGCTGTTTGGGTTATTTTTTTTTTTTTTTAACTTGCATTTGCCAGCTGGGTAACTCTCAATTTGTTCTCTTTGCTTATTTACTGAGCAACAAATTTTACCCAGCCCTTTTAATGATTAGTGATAATCCTGTGGACAGGGCCATATACAGGTGTTTTGCTTAATTCAGGATTATTGTGCCTGGCTTTAGCTGGTGTTGCAGCTTCCACTTTACCTCCTGATGTTTTATTGGATGAAATACAGCAAGTGTTCTGTTTTAAAAAGGGAAAAAATTGTCCTGTACATGAATTTCTAATTGAATGCCAACCAAAACAAGCTAAATGAAACAGACTTGTTAAATGAAGAATTAATGAACTGAGCATGATGTGTCTCTGAGAAACTGGAAAGAAAGACCTTAGAGTTTATTATTTTTTCCTCATGTTTGTTTGCCCAGGCTGGGTGTGTGCTTGCACAGGTTTTGTGAGTTCATTAATGGGTCAGCTGTGAGTGGTTGTACATAAGAGAACAGCCATATATGCTGTTTGCTAGGTCTGATGCTCAGTAAAAAGTATGGAAAATAACACTGAATGTTACCTTCTGTTTCTCGCACATAACTTATAATTATGCAGTTACTTTTGGCAAATACAAAATGTCAGAGAAGGAGGGAGAATCACCATTCATTTCAAATGGAAATGATGCATAGTTTGGGGAGCCTTGTTTTTTGGTGATTTGCTTGGCACTTTTGCCACATGTCAGTAATATCAGCCAAAATAATGTCAGTAAAACCAGGGCAAATTAATTCAGAGACAATTAAGTGTGGAATTATGTTGTATGATTGCATTATCATGTCTGTAGTGGCCGAAGACTGGGTAGGGTCACATTCAAACACCTTAAATGGTCCTGCTGCTGTTGTCTGCTGTTTTACTGTGACCCTTCATGTAAACTAAGCACCTGCCTCTCTTTTAATAATGTTTACATCAATCCTGAGACAGCCTTTCAAAGTCAGATTTTCATCCTCTCTGTAAACTGGCCTTTTACAGTAGCTGCCCTACTTCCCTGCCCGATTTGCATGTGCACTTTCCCACTTGTAACTATTTATATCTGAGACATTTGCCAAGTGTTGGAGGCTCAGGTTGTGTTTTCAATGTGAATCTACCCCAGGCCCTTGGATTTGCTTCTGGCTCACTCCTTCATGCACTTCCAGACTTTGGATGTGAGAAGTACTTTTCTTCTAATGCATCAGTCCATCATAATCATGCTGGAGACCTGGGTGCTCTTCTGACTGAGTTATAGCCCCCACTTCTGCAGGGGGAAAGATGATCACATTTTAGAGGCAGGCCGAGTGCTTAGGTTCAGGTCAGTTTTCACATTCATTCTGCAGTGCAGATACAAGTCTTGTTTTAATTCCTAGAGGATTTATTGTTTTCCAAGACTAGAGACATGCTTTCAGAACAGAAGCCATTAAGGCTTCTTTTTTCACCTTTGCTCCCTGTTTTGATTTTCAGCAACCTCTTTTGAGGGAAATAGTCATAGTTTGGCAGGACTTGTCAGCAGTTGGATGCATTGGCTTATTAAAGAGAGTACAAGAAATAGTTCACCTCAGTCAGAGGCTGAATAGGTCAAGAAGAGGTAGCAAGGAATTATGAATAAGAAGCAGAAAAATAGCCAGGGAAAAATGCAGGGGCATAAGGTGCCATGCCATTTGTCAGGAAGATAGGAGGAATGAAGAAGCAGCTATCCTTTCCCTTCTTCCCAGCCTAACTTTAAGTAGCCAAGTGCATCTTCTGTCTGTGCTTCAAGTTTAATTTTTAGTCTGTACCATTCTCTGCAGTAGGTGCAGAGTTGTGACTCCTGTCTTCTGAATTGTGCTAAAGAGCATTCTGAGTTTGTTCAGTCGTATATGGGTGGTGTTGGTCATTTAGGCAGTGAATATGAATGTGGTCCACATCCTTTCCTTGCTCCATGATGTCTCTGGAAATTTTTGTGTGTTGACCACAGGGTATGTGTGGATATGGATGAATGGAATTACCAACATGACTGGAATGAATAAGGTGATTAACATGAGAACTAGAAATTAAAATAAGAAGTACTGTGAAAATAACATTCAAAATCACATAGTAATGTATGAAATAATTCCTTGGTTTTACAGATCGTAAGATTGGTGTTTCCACATTGGGGTTTTTGGGTACAGTGGTTTCTGTATGGCATGTTTAATTTTGGGTGCTTTATAGGATCCTGGTTTTTAGCATTGGCTGCTCATCCTGTAGTGATTGGTCTCACATTGTCCCTCAAGCTGAGCACTTGCAGCAAGAATTCCCCTCAAGTAGACCAAAACTCTCTTTTGTCACAGTTTATTTCCAATTCTTTGTCTGCATCCCACCTTCTTTTGCACATCCAGGTGGTGTTGTTGAACTGTGGGGCGCACCAAAGGGTGTGGATTGCAGTGAGATCCCAGGGAATCCCACATGGATGGCTTGTGTGAACACAAGTCAAGTGTGGAGGCACCGTAGAGGGTTTCACCTCTGATTTCAAAACTTGCTCTTCCAGTCTGCTGGGGGCATATGGTAGATACCTCTTATGTGTGTCACTGGCTCTAGCATCTCCTCCAGAGTCCCAGCAGGGAAGGCAGGGAGTGAGGTAACTGGGTTTGGCCTCTGGAACAGCAGCTAGGCCACTCTTTAAATGCTTGGTCCCTGTCAGTCTCTGCCGAACAGGCAGTGCCCCTTCAACTGAGCAGCTCAATCTCATCATCTCCCCCCTCTTTGAGTATGCTTGGCATTCACCTGTGATGCAGGCAGAGGATAAAGCTCTGATCTTCATTTTGAAACAGAGAACGTTTCTCTAGTAACTGCTCACCACATGCCCTAATTTATCTTCAGGATTAGGGGTGGGCCCCCTGCACACACCCCAAAGCACAGAGCATTGTGGTGGAGGGGAAAGTTTTTATTTAATTAGGTTTTTTATATTATTCCTGTCTTAGTAGCTCTTTCCAGAACCTAAATGGTTAAAGTAGAAAATGTTAGTAATTTTGCTGCAAATAAATTGATCAGTATGCAAGACGGTTGTCACCGGCTGAATCATGGTCCACAGTTAAGGTAAACAGATCTGTGATGACATTTTCTGAGCAGAATACCAATGCTGCTACATTTCTTCCCAGAGGTTTCTGACTCTTCTTATATGCGGATAAAATTTCTCTCCAAGAAGGTTTTGTTCGCAGGAAAGAAATAGCATCTTTGTAAGAGTCTTCCTTAAAGGTGGGATTTCTTATATTTTGTGATTTATTTGCAATCGTAATTCTGTCGAGAGCATGGCAAGGAATGTTTTTGCTTTTCTGCATATCCTCTCTGTACAGTAGATGTTTTTGATGTGGAGTCTATTTAAAGTGTCTGGCAACGGAATGCAAGTAAAACAGTATTAATAGAGTTAGCAGGAACAATGAAAAACGGGGTTTTTTGATATTCTTTGAGAGTGAGCTCTGTTTTATAATCTCTGTAGTTAACACATAAAAGCAATGACTAAGTATACAGCTAGATTTTTAGCGTTAATATTTCTGTGAAATATTTTTGACTACATGATGGCTTCGTATTGGCATATTCTAAAGCAAGAGCTATGATATAGTTTATTCTTAAATGTCTCTGCTAAGCAGAAAATCCCCCTTGCAATTGACTGCAATCAAAACCATTTAGCTGAGATGCATCTAACTCCCGTATCACTTCAGGGTAATGAAAAATGCAGTTTCTAAAGAAGTTTTTGAAATCTCCTTTCTTAGAATATTTAAAAGAACATTTTGAAATCATTGTGTACAATGCTGTTGATGGGATTGGGCATGTTTGTAATTCTGTGTTTAGCCTTAGATTCATATTTAATTGGAGGTGATTGACATCTCAGCAGTTCTATGGATTAGTGGCTGGAAATCTGTCACATTTGTATTGATAAAAGTAGAATTTCCACTTGTTTAGTCAGATGTTGGTATCTGACTTTAGTTGTGTTTATTATTACAGTAGATGCTGAAGGATAAAGGAGCCATGTGGAGAGCATGCTCAGTGGTACCTGGCATGGAATAGCAAACCTGGGACTGGTCCTCACAGCTAAAGTCAGGAATTCAAAGTCTTTGGGAGTCAGTAAAACCATTTCTCCAGTAGACTTTGGGTTATAACCTGGCCCTATCTGTGTTGCTGTATTTAGGTGAGGGGAGTATGGTTCAAGTGGCTGAAAATGGTGTAGTTAACAGGACCTTTGTAAGATGGACTTAGAAAGTCTTGTCATGCACAGCATTTCAAAGCTTCCCAGCAGGATGCATGGCTGTGGTTTGTGGAGAGGAGCAGAGCAGGGGCCAGCACCTCCAGAGCTGTGTGATGCTCCCTGTGAGGATACCTGGCCAAGGAGCTGCCCTTCTCTGGGGGATACCTCAGCAAGTCACAAATTTGTGTCAGAGGCAAGACAGAGCTGCATTTCAGGCAGTGGATCTGGGGTGGGGCTCAAGATTTAAAGTTTGGGCTTGAGAGCCATGTTTTAGTAATTCCCTAGCAAAAAAGAGAAGTCCAGGTTCATCCTGGCGTGCTGCACTTTTCTGTAATTCTTGCTCTGTTTTGGGTTCTCGTGCCCTTTCATGGTATCCTTGTGCAGCATTTAGCTTGCTCTTTGTGCTTTGCTTTGTGAAGTGCACAGCAGCTATTTCTTTTGCAGATCTATGTAACAGCTTGAAATGAATGTGAATTTTTAGGGGAATAAATCCCTGTGTTTTATCCCAGTATTTTAATGTGCGTTTGCAGATAAACTTTTATTTCAGAAACATGCGTGAATATTTTGGGGTTGACCTAAATGTGGCACTGAGGTAAAGTGTAATGTCCAAACTTTGAATGTTCAGTAGTGAAATGAAGTCTGGACAGAAATGGAGGGACTGATTCTGCTTTTACATTGTTCCTGGATTAATGTGGCTCCTCAGGGCTTCCCAAGATGAACATAAATATTACTGGCAGGATCTGGCCTGCTCCCAGACATGACAGTGATAACAAGAGTTGTTAACTGTGATCTAACTGGAGGAATGTTCACTAAAGGTTGTGAGTGTTGTGCTGGGTTTTGTTCTAATAACATTTCTGTGTTCTTTGGCAGATCTCTAGGAACTCTCTAAGCTCCAAATGAAAGTGCATGCATTTTTTTCAGCAAAAAAATTATTCCTATTTGACACTAAGATACACCTTTTGAAGATTTTAAAGAAATTTGTTCAGAACGCTGCCTTGATGGTTACAGATGATTTCTGTGAATGTTCAGCTTGATGTTGTTTCACTTCCTGAGAATTTTACCATTATATTTGTGTATTTTAATTTTGGGTAGAGTAAGCAACGCTTGTATTATTTCCGTTGGCAGAAGGGAAGTCCACTCTTTGAACATTCAATCTCAGAAAGAGAACACCTTGTTTCCCAGCACTTGCTGCTGAAACACTACTGTGAACAGCACTGTTAATGTGTATCTGGACATGGGTTTAGATAAGCTTGAAAACATGATCTTTTTGATTGTTGACCCAGCATGTCTTTTAATTTTTTTGTCAGTGGTGAGAGGAAAGGCTCTACAGAAAGGTTTGCTCAGCCTGTTTTGGATGCACCTCAAAGCATGGAATGCATAAAGGAGAGCAAGGGGGCTTTGTTGCCTGTTTTTGGTGAGCTGTAAAGTTACCTTGAGCAATTAGTTTTGGCTTTTGGACTTTTAAAAGTAGATGAATACAACCCTTGGTGTCTTTTTTCATCATCTTTGGTTTAGATTGTGGAAAATAAGGTTACAAGAGTTTCTCATCACAATACAGTATGTTCTTACTCTTAAAATACTGCTCAGAGATGATCTGAAATTGTATTACAGTTATTACTTAAAAAAATCTGATCTCCTTGATGATCTATACTGAAATGTGTTCCTGAGTGACGGGGACACTTTGCAGGTAGATTTATTACGGTTTTTACCATCTGCTTTAATAAATGAGTGAGCAGAGCATTTCAAAATGACCTTCGGTTCTATCCATGAGAGATGAGTTTGAATGTTCTGAGTGAATTATGGGCATTTAGACAGCTAAGGGTATGTATTCTGGAAATAGTGGTTTACCAGTTGTTTGCATGCTGATGCTTTTATTTGTCTGGAGATATGCTAATGTGCATTAAAGCTGTGTTTCCACATAGCTGCAGCTTTGGCCACTGTGGAACTTTCTGTGGTGTGGGGGTGTAGGCAGAGGTCTCATTGTTTGGCCTTGCGGACTTTGTTAAAAAATATTGGATTGCTCTGTTGCTTTTTAGTTGAAAAGGAGTTAATAAAACTAAATGTACTAGAAGAAATTCATGAAATCAGTGAACAGATAAAATGTTATTATTTGAAATGCATAATGTTGCATAATGGATGTGTATAAAGTGTGGCAGAGATGGAAGTGCTCTCCAGACATAATGAAAGAACGTGGATTCCTGTCTCCATAATTGAAGTTATTTCATAGTTATCTGTTGGGGAAAAAATAGCAGGATTTTTTAAACAGATTTTCTTTCCATTAGTAATTATATTTAGTTATAGCTCCAGATACCTTGCCAAGTTTTTTTTTTTTTAAAGTTGGAAGGAAGATGCATTTTCTTTCAAGATAATTAAATGTTTTGACTGTAGATTTTGCCTCCAGAGTGAATAAAGTATACGTGCATTAGAAAAAAGTTTTAATTGCTCATATAGTTTATAAGAGTTATACAGAGGAAAAACATTCTTAAACCCATGCTTAATAATGGGATAGAAGAAAAGGATATAAATATGTTATATTCCACTTTTCTTTTTTGAAGTGTAATGAACTGTTATTAATAGATATTGAAGTACTTGCCATTAGTGGTCTGAAAACCATTGCATAAGGTGAGCTTTTGCAGTTTCTCACATTAAAGTTTTGAGGTTTGAGGATCTCATTAACCTGTGGCTATACCTCGAGCCATGGTAGAGGGATGAATATATCAGCCTGGATTTTGGGCTCACTTCTGCTCTGCATGACACCACACAGACAGCAGTTCAGTCTGGCCCTCTGAATGCCTCCAGAATATCAATAATAAAAACCAGCATCACCTGATAATTCATCTCTGCTCTCAACTCTTGGTCTCTCGAGTAAACTGAGTTTTTGAACTTTCTTTTTCATGGTGCCCTGGTACCATGATCCGCAGCTTCCTTTGCCTTGGGAATTCAGCTCTGCATTTCTGTACAAGGCACTTTAACTGTTGTAGAAGGTTGTTGGCCTTCATCTGACAGCCTCTTTGAGACTTAAAATGAGAACCATTAGGTCAGTGGAATTACAGAGATACCTACCTGCAATTCTCCCTGTCTCCCAGGCACTGTAATGTCTATTGACCTAGCTGGGCTTTTTCTAAAGGATCTGGGAGTCTGTTTGGTTTTAGTAGGAGAGCTTTACTTTTCCTTAGAAATAAAAAGGAAAGCTTTCTCTGTTTGTTTTGGGAAGGGCCTGTCTCTAATCAGCAGAGTTTTCTCATGGAAGGTAATGGATTAAGGGATTTCTTCCACCTCTCCCCCTACCTCTGCCTTCCAGAAATGGCATCAGATATTCCTGGCTCGGTGGCCCTGCCAGTGGCTCCAATGGCGAGTGGACAAGTGAGGATGGCAGGATCCATGCCTTCCCGAGGAGGAAAGCGTCGCTCTGGGTAAGCCATGTCCTTTTTTTTCAGGGCTGAAACTGGAAATCACTTGTATTGTAAAACTCAAAATGCACCTGTATATATGTGTGTGTTTATTATGTAAGATTATATTTATGTAACCTGCATTACAACATTGGTCACTAATGTTTTGTTTTTCTATTCACTGCATCTGTTCTTCCTGCAAGATCAAACTTGGTGATAAGCATATGGCTTGTTGTTTTGCTTGTTTCAAAAGATTTTCAGGTTTGACAAGAAGATATCCAGAAAGGAGTTTGGATCCTGTGGCTGTTGTACATACAATGAATGCGTATTGCCTACATCTGTTTAATCTTATAATGATTTATCAAGTGTATAAAGGTAGCAAGATTGCACATGCAGACTTACTCAACTTCATCTGAAGTTTACAGTTGGAATCTCTTAGAGAGAGGCCTGTTAAAGATGTTTTCTTTATAGTTCCAGGTACAGAAATAGCATGAGGGCTCACTCTTCAGAGATTGTGGACCACGATATTCTAGGTCTCACTGGAAGCACAGCACAGTCTTCTTCTGGGAGAAGGACCTGAATCAAATTCAGCCCTTGCACAAGCTTGAGGGCTCTAAAGAAGAAAATTTGTTTTAACAAGCATCAGAGGCAGATGTGGTATAAGGGTAGTTGCCCACATCAGACTGCTCTGTGGCAGCTCATAGTAATTCTCTGTTAGAACAAAAGTGTAGCAAGAGCTTGAGAAGAACAGAAAACTACTCTCTAGCGTTGACAGCTCCCTCCTGCTTTTATCAAAGGTTGATCACAAATAGTAATGGTCTTTGGGTGATACTTTCTCAGAGATAACTGATCTGAGAGTCTCTTCAAAGGAGATTGATTAGTCTTATATTTAGTCCTAAATAAGGCAGTGGTGGGGCTTAACAGGATTGACAGCATGAGTAAAATCTTTGCCTAAGGAAGACATTATTCCTTGCAAGAGTTACTCTAGGGATTGCTCACCAAAGTGGGTTACCAGTTTTGTGTGTCTGCTCCAGTGACAGTGCTGGAGTCTCAGTCTTGGACTGAATTAACAAGGGAGGAGGTTGACCTTGCCTTGACTGCGGGGCGAGGTTGGTGTGATGTGAACACTCTGGGTGGTTGTTCTGAGGGGTGTTCTTTGAACAGAACAGTTTTAATATCTCCCCCCACTGAGTGCTCTTCTGATGCTGATCTAACTGTATGAAATTGGTTTGAGAAACTCCTAAAATCTAGCTTTGACAAGCATCACATTTTTATTTTCAAGCTGCTCAATGAGAAAACCTTATTACACTTGCACTCAAAAGAAAAGACAAAGCATTAACATCTTTTCATTGCTACCTAACATGGATAAGGTTTTGTACTTGAGTTGCAGGATATTTGATATCTTTTTTGATCATAAACCATGTCAGCTCTGAATATCAGTTTGCAATTTACTGTTGCCAAGGTTTGATGCTGCTGACTGTGAAATATTCTGATATCAAATACTGACTTGATATTAATTGAAATGCTTTAACTGTTGCATTTTAAGTATTGTCATCTATTTATGAGAAAGTGAAGTGAGGGGAGGGTGGGAGGAACATAAAATCAAATTATTTTAAATGTCTTTAACTTGTTAATTCAATGAGTAAATTAGTACAGAGTCACTTTTATACCTAGATCATGGTATTTCATCTGTGCACCATAGCTGTGAACTAAAGGCCTTTCTCCAAGCCTGAGCTGAAAGTACTTTTTTTTTTTTTTTTTTAATATTCGCTGTGTGTGTATTCAGACCTTGAGGGAAAGAATGCCTGCTGTGTCTAATTCCTCTGAGCTTCTCTTTGAACAAAGTTGCAGCTAACACTTGGCCCTTTCACTGCTGTTCTGTTGATACATCTTCCTACACCTCAATCCTTGGGCATTTTAGAAGTGAATTTTGTGTCAAACATAAAGGAGTGGAGCTAGCATACACAGCCAGCTTTCCTAGTTTTGGTTATCTCTGAAAATTGTTTCTTTTTTCATAATTGCTGAGGCAAGCTGGCAGAATAATTGCTGTGTGGACTTGAATGTAGATCAGTTTAAAGTCATTGGCTATACAGAAGGTGTTTCTGCCGTGTCGGCATTTGCCTTCATTGACAGCTTGGAAAAATATTTTTCCTTTCCATAAATTATATCAACTATTTCATAGAAAAAAGTGACAGCATAAGATAATGCACTGCAGTGGTCAATAGCTACCTTAGATTAATGCGCCCTTAGTTCTTTATTTAATGTGGTTTTAATTTAGGCTTTGCTGTGTTAGAGGATAAGGGGCTCTTTCACCTTCCTGGGCTATCTGTACCTGGGCAGGGAGGGTTGGGGTTTTTTTGATGAGCTGGTTTCAACTGCATTGGTTTTGTTTTGGTTCACAGTATAGTCTTGCCTTTTCTCTGAACCAGAACTATCAAAATCTGGGGAAAAGAGACCTCATCCCAGCATTCTACCCCCCAATATTGCTCTCAATGAAGGGCTCTAATACAGATCCCCATCTGCTTCTCAGCTGCATTTGCTCCTGACCATCCTGCCTGCCCTCTTCCTACACTGTGTAATCATGGCAAGCATCTTTTGACATTTCTTGGGAATTTTACATGGTAATTTTTGTTGCAGTGTTGAAATCCTCTCACATGTCAATCTTCTTAACTTGTGCAGGTCCACCTTGTTGGAGGTGTTTTGGTTTGTTGATTTTTCTTATGAAAATGTTTCTAATTGAGAATAATTAAATTTTAAAAGGTATTTTTATCACTGTATTTATGGTAGCCCCACATCTTCTAAGGAAAATACATTTTAATAAGTACCTCATGCATCAGGCCTTTTCACGATTGATGTGAACAGTATGAACGAGGAAAACAAGATTTATGCTGTCTCTTCAAAACAAAAGAGCAGAGTGCAGCTCTTTTTTAAAACCTCTTTTTAATGGGAATTTTAAATGAAGATAAAAGATAGTCTTTCTGAATCTTCTGAAATGATGTCATTTGTCTTCTGGGAGGCTGCTTGTACTGTTTTGCTAATGTGCAGTATATTCTATCTAAACAGGAGATCTTATCTGTCAGGGTATGAGGAGGTTGATGGAATATTATTTTTACATGTTCTGCTGTGTTCTACTAAAGGTTACAGCTGATTCACTGTCTTTGCCTCGCTGTAAAGCAGACACGGTGGATCAGGCAGGACACTGGAATCAATGACTTTATACCTGAGGGGTTTTATTTAATGTTTCAAAGGGTTTTTTCATTTTGCAGAGTGAAATTAGGAAATGTGTTTCTAACAAAGATGGAACAGACATATATTTGCTGTTGCATTTTTTAAAAGTATTGATATTTTAAATGAAATTTGTGTTTAATTTCCATATGAAATAAAGGGGTTGGGGTAGTTTAACAAAGCAAAAGCATTATTTAAAGACTTAGTCTGGTGCACTGATGTTTTACCCTATGCATTCAGATTCTGCTGTGATGAGCCCACTGTAAATGTGGGAGGTGTTACCTGTGGATATTAACCCATCAAGACTCTCCTAAAGTTAAGAAGCTGATATCCAACCATCTAAATAAATAGGTGTGTTAGTTCCCCTTACCCCTCATACAGTGCAGGCAGCAGGATCAAGCCTTAAACTGTTATCATCATCTCTAACTCTGCATTGCATTCCAGTAATACTAAACTAGATTAAATGCAGTACAGCTAATATTTGATTTTGGGGAAAACCCATCCCTTAGCACTCAGCTGGAGTATTTGGCTGGAAGCTAAATAAATCCTAGAATTATATCCACCAAGGCATGTGATCTCAGTGTACTGGAGAGGAAGGAAAAGAGTTACAAAATTAATCTGTCCCAGATTAAAGCAGTGTCTCATAAAATCCCTGAAGAAAAGGCTTTCCCCCACAGATGTATAGTTTTTTCTGCAGCCCTTTTCCCCCAGTTTGCAACTGGGTGTTTCTCTCAGATGTGTTTCAGTTGCCAGTGAAACCAAGTAAGGATGTGCCTGATGTGATGCTTTTGTGAGTGGCTTCAGGTGGAGCCCTCCACTTTTAAACAAACAGCTCTCTTGTAACATTGAATTTTGCATTTTCAGTGCAGGTAGAAACATTCCAATTCTAATAACTGGGAAGGCTTTTCTGGAATGTCACCTGCAGGCACATTATTACACATGGGGAGGAAGCAGGTAGGAGAGAGGAGACCCTGGGCTATACCACGGTGTGGAAATGTTGAATTTCTGGGAGTGCTGCAGGTCAGGAGGATTCAGGCTGCTGCTGCCAGCCCTGGAGGCCACATTTGGGGTGGCAGCAGCTGCTGGCTCCTGTGTCAGCACAGGTGAGGGCACAGGCCACTGGGGGTCGGTGGTGTTCTGTGTGAGGGATCACAGACTCTGGATCTGCATTTGGTGGTAATCAGGTGAGCAGAGATGTCATTCATAGTGAAAACGATGATTGCATCAAAGTTAAGCAAGTTAAATACACAGCTTTTCTTAAAGCTCTTTGGGGAAAATTGTTTTCTCTTTGCTTCCTCTAGAAATGAATAACCACTGTTAAGGTCTGGAAAATGTTATTGTAACTTTTCAGATGCCATGTCCAATTCCTGTGCTCACTTGCTGCCCTCATTCCAGTTGAGTGGAGGTTGCTGTGGCTCAGACACATCTTTTATGGGCCAGTCTGCCTTGGTTGTCTGAATTTAAGAAGGAAGGCAGTGCCTGACTGGCACTTCTACTTCTCTATACTGATGTAGTTTTAGAGACTGTTTTTGCATCTTTGTTCCCACAATATGGACATACAAATCTCAATTTGTCATTGGTAGGAATCCTTTTAATACTGAAATAAATATCATTGTCACTTTGAAAGGTTTTTGCCTTTAATAGGACTTAGACCTGTTAATATGAAAATGTGTTAGAGACATGGAATCTGTAGTTGTATGGAGTTTTACTACACTGAAAGGTTAGAAAGCTTAGAATGTTAAAGAAATCTGAAAAAAATGTTTGCAAAACAAAACTGTAGTTTCCTATCTACGTAAATTAAAAGTGATTCATCAGGGTTTGTATATCATACTATTGTATTTCTTTATTAAAATAAACACAATGCAATAATTGTATATAATAGTTTTATATCAACTTGATTGTCTAATGGCAGAGTTGCATACTTATAATTGGGGATATAAATATTTATCCAGAAGTATAAGAATGTCTAAAATGCTTTGTAAATTATGCTATTGTATAACTTTGTAGTGACAATATCTATGATACAATCACACTGCCTAATATAGGAATCTAATTTAAATGTCTAAATTAGGAAGATAATCTTCCTAGTCTGTCTGTGTAAGAAGTGAAGAAAGATGTTCCTGCTCCCTGGAGGAGCCAAACTGGTGGGCTGGGATTTGGCCCAAGGAAGAACTCAGCTCTTCCACAGCACTAAGAAGGTCTGGGACATAAATCAGCTGATGAGCTCTAGGCCTGGGGAGGGTGAGCAAGACTGGAATCCTCAGTCATTAACACCTCTAGGTAAAACAAATCTGACAACATTGAGAACAGCTGGCTTGAATGTTCATGCCACCACTGCCAACACCTTGATTGCTGATCTGGAAATCTTGCTTTTACAGAATGGACTTTGATGATGAAGATGGGGAGGGGCCCAGCAAATTTTCAAGGTGAGCATTTACAAAAGAGTTGGCCAAATCCCTGACTTCTTTCAGTGGGGAAAGACAGCTGTCTCGTTACTGATGTTTTAAAATCAGTATAAATATGGGTGAAGAACTTGCCAACAACTCGACCCAAATATTAATTACTCTTTTTATCAGCTTTATAGCAGAAATCTGCCTAATGTAGTTTTTGGCTTATAAAGCTGACAGCGTGTGTGTCACAATTTCACTCTGCAGCTATATCAAATGAGAAAACTTGTGATTTTTAGCTTATTATTTCAACTGCTGTAGATGAAACTTCAGTTATTTGACATTGCTGAAGTTGTCTTTCAGCCACTGAAAATGCTATTTCATTTCTAATTTATTTCAGATGTTAATTGCTTGTTAAGACAATTTGACAGATCCTAGAGGTGGATTGTTTTTTTTAAAGTTAATGAGCTTTACATTATGTACCATTAGGTGTAACTGAATAGTAAAAATTGACAAAAATGTTAATTAACATGGAATAGTCAAAGCTAGAAATAAACAGTAAAGCCTCATTGCCATTTTTTCACTTTTCCTTTTTTTTTCTGGTCACACTGTTTGCATTTTTTCATTAGAAACCAAGCAGCTGCAGTGAGGAGTGTAGATACTTTGAGGCCTGTGGGTAACTGCTGATTATCCAAATTGTAATTGCAGCTCTGTGGCAGCAGCCACGTTGAAACACAGCTGTCACTGGAGGGTTTAACAGGGTTATTCCAGTCAATAGAAAGAGAAGTGTGCTGAAGATACACTGTGGCACCATATCATAATTTCCTGGACAAGACCAGCAGCACTCCTGTTTGGTTGATGTCATTTACAGAACCAGTCCTTGGGGTTAAAACTGGTGATTTGAGGGCTTGGTCCTAATATTTGCTAGAAGACACACGTTAAGGGAACAAGATTTGTGAGGAATGGGGCCTGATTTGTGCCTGCACAAGCCTCAAGGTTACTGGGCACACTGATGCACGTGTGTTGGTCTTTCCCCATTCTGGTTTTGGCCTTTCAAAGTTTGGGGCTGAGTTGAGCCAATAATTCCATGGCTTTTAACAGAGAGGTATGCTGTCCTGTGCTTAGACTCAGTTGATTTCAGGTGTCAGATCAAAATCTGATATTTAAGTCTTAAATGCTGTATAGAGTGTTCTGTTTTTAGAGTACAGAAGAACCATGCAGACACCCAGGGCTATGTTCAGAAATCTTCTAGTTGTTCTCTTCTCCAGGTTTCTCTCATGACTTATTCCTAGCTTGTTTCAGTCAAAATTATTTAGTTATCAAAGAACTGCTGTTTAAATGTTGAAGCTAACCCAGCTGGCTTTGACTGAAGTGCCTGAAGGAGCATGTGTGCAGAGTCAGCTGGGAGACTGGAAGGGAAAAGGCAGTAGTTGGAGGCAGTAACATCTTCAGCCCAGTCAAGCAGAGAAGGATGAGTAGCAGAGCCCCAGGCTGGTGGGAGCACAGGAGTAGTGGTGTTAGCACAGTGCTCCATGGCAGGTAACACACTCTGCTTCTCAGGGCTTCCAGCTCAGCTCAGGTATCCCTGCATGACACCTCATCCTCACATGGGGCTGTGCATGTGCTTCCCCTGTAATGTGCCCATTCCTCATTGAATCAGTCTTTTTGCTGAAAATTACGTGGACTCAGTCTGTTCTCCGGGCAGAGTCAAGGGACTAAAGTGGAGTCACCTGAATGTTTTTTGCTGGTGTTGAACACATCATAAAAAAATACAGCTCAAGACTTGCTTAAGTTTTGTCTTCACTGTTTGAATGAGGAGCTTGAATAGGTGCATTACCTAAAACTAGTTTTAATTAATTTCAGACAGAAAAAAAGAAACAGTTCATTATTGATTTGTTAGAAGAGGAAGAACAGGCTTATTTAGGCTGTATTATTTTTAGCTAATACGTGGAACCTTCATAGGCTTTCTGTTGTAATAAATTACATCATCTTGGAAAGGTGTAGTTCTAATACAAAATCTTATTTAACTCTTCTTGAGCAGTCATAGTCTTCATGTCTAGAAAAGACATTACTTTATTTTTGTGTTTTCTAAAACGTTTTGTGTTTTGGAACTAGCAGTTTGGTTTCAAACAAATGAGTCTTTCCATAACTATGCTAGCAAAATCCAATTTCAAATGATTGATGCTTTTTTTAGGAAAGAGAAAGAGGAGCAGCATGTAATTTTTACTGAAATGTCACATTGCTGCATGTCTTTGGGACAATGCTTCAGAAGCAGTGAAGCTTTAGTAGCACAGGACAAAAGTCCCATTTGTCTGGATATCCTCCATAAAGGTGCTGCTCAAACACCACACATACCTTGCTGGGCATCCAACTTCTGTTGGTTTGAGTAGGAATGAGGTACCTGTTTACTTCTAGGGAACTGAGCCAGTTTAAATTTCACTTCTATTTACCCAGCAGTTTCACCTGCCTGCCTGCCTTTTGCCAGCCTCCATGACAGTCAGTACAGTGTTTGAACCTACAGAACTTTTTCCTGAAGGCTCCCTTACATAATGCATCGCCCTTCAGCCGTGTCTCTGCCCTCCTGTGCTATCTGTGGACCATCAGTGCCCTCTGCTGAATGGAGGGAGCTGTGGTTGCAAGCTGGAACAGATACAGCCCATTCACTTCCAGCACAGCAATGAATATTTCATGGCCTGCTGTGGATAAAAGCTCACTGGTGTTTTCTGTACTGGTGCTGCTTGTTAAGTTTCCCAAGAAATCAGTGTATGTCAAGTGTTTGCTTAAATCCACTGAAATGTGTCTTCTATTTCTTTAAATATACAAATGAAGTTTCTGAATCGGCATGGCTTGGAAGTATCATCAGACTCTGTGTTTTCTTTGCTGTATCATTCTCATTCCCTTGTTTTTCTTGCTGTTATTTGTAATGGTTTGCAGTTGTGAATTTTTTTGCTTTCTGCTGTGTGTTGGCTATCACGCAATGCATAACCCCTGTTGATTGATGTACTATCTTTTGTTTCTAGGTATGATGGTGATCAAATCACTGGTGATAAGGAAAAGTTTGCAAGGTAGGCGTGTCCTGTAGAGCTCTTCTGCTGAGAGAAAAGAGGGGGATGTTCGTGTCCAAAGAATCTCAGTACGTGTGCCTTAGCTTAGAGAGATGGTTATTTTGTTTTAGGTGGGATGATGATCAAAGTACTGCTGGCACAGAAGGGAATGGTAGGAAAAAGGGAAGTCAAATACGACTTGCCCCCATTTTTCATTTATGTTACGCTGTTCATACTGATCTTTTGGCTGTTCCAAAATTGCTTGAAGTCAGAAATACAAACCCTTAGTGGTTTTGGATCAGCTCCCCCTATATCGCAAAATTTAATGTCCCTTCATAATTTCTGTATAAAAACAGAGTTGGAAATGACAGAATTAGGACATCATTCTGTACAAGTTTGTGAATGCCAGTTCACATGGTGGGTTCCTAGAACACACACTTTGGAAGAGGAGCATAGCCCCTCTTTTAAGGATTTTTCAACTAGTTTCAGGAAACTTTTGGGGTTGGTTTTGTTTGTCTGCTTGAACAATTCCAAAGCCAGCAGATTAATGTGCTATTACTGTCTAGCTTGTAAGATCATAAATGAAATGGACTGCTGGGATACTCTTTTTCTCTCAGAAAGTTTTACAGTCTGTTTGTTTAGTTTCTATAATGGTTGGTTTCAATGTTCAGAAGTACCAAAATACTTGTGTGATAGACAATGTATTATGTACTTACAAGTGTGAAATGTATGTTGAATATGTCTGTTCTTTGTCTCTCTCTCTTTTTTCTTAACCACCGCTTCTGTGAAAATGCTGAACTTAGAGCAAGCTTTCATGATGTAAAAGTGCTTTTATCTTCCCTGTGTCCATATTTATCTGCATGTAGCAGCTGGCATGTACACACTGTGCTCTGTGTACATGTGCACTGTCACACCAGCTGTTGTGCTCGGTGTGTGTATGATCCAGCTCCCCCTGTTCCTCCTGCGTCTGTGCAGACCCACACAAGGGCTGTTCCTCAGCCAGGTGAAATGAAAGGTTCACTATTACAGTGTCCTAGACTGTGACCTCAGGCAAGGCTTGGCTGTAATTTACTGAGCAGCCACGGGTTGTCATAGCTGGATTTTCTGCAATATCACACAGTAAACACAGGAATAGTAACTCTGCATGTAACCCTAACAAGTGGTGTTTCTGCAGACAGTGCCTCATGCATGTAACACCTGTATGTGCAGGGGCAGGATACCCAAAGCAGGGCAAGCCCTTGCATCCCCCTGTTTCAGCAAATGGCATACAATTCTTTCCTGCATTTTAAGAAAAGGCTTAATATCTAAAAGTATCCAAAAAGTGTGCCAAGCCTAGCTTCTGCTTCCATGGTCAGTCTTCATAGCAGTCGGCTCCAAAGAATGTTGCAGTTTCTTTTAATGTTGTGTTATCACATCAGTCAATGCTGGTGGACTCTCCAAGTGATCACCTCTCACATCTTGTTGGATCAGCCAGCGATCCCACAAGACAATGCCATGCACAGCTCATTGAAATCAGTGGAAGATGCTGCTTTGACAACTGAAGCATCATCTACCTGTCGTGTACTTGTATTTAGCTGCCACCTGACAGGTACAGTATGAGAAGAATAAGTGCTGGGCACTGAAGCATTCTCGGTCCATTTGGACCATTTCAGATGTCTATATTGCTGTGATTCCTTAATGCTGATTGAGCAGTTGTGATTTTCAGAATGGGAAAACTGAATTCTGAGATGTTTATTTCTGAAAGATTCTGGTGGGTGTCAATTTTGGGATTTCTCAAATTAGACTCACCTCAGCCATATAATTCCTCTAAAGGATGAGAACATTTCAACCTAGCCCAACTTGGGGCAGCATCAAGTACTGTCATTGTTGCTTCCCTGCTGTGCTAAATTGTCCCTGAACATAAATTCCAGTCTATGTCTGACAAGCCAGATGTTTACTTGCTGTCTTTCATACCCATTTTATTTATTTATTGGGATTTTTTTTTTTTGTATGTACTGTTATCCCATATCTGGTCCCAGTGCTGCAGTCTTGTCCTGCAGGCAGGTAGTGACTCCCTGCAGGAATGTGGGGAATTCCAGAGGAGCATTGTTTGGGATCTGTGTTGTCACTAAGTGGGTTTTCTTCATAAGTCAGTGTTGACATTTCCTGCTGACCTGATCCAGTTGTTAGTGAGAGGTTTCCTCTAAAGGACACCTTTGATAAGCAGCTGAGAGATGCATCACAGCAAATTTGGGAGTTTGACTGGAGTTGGCAGATGTTCGCATATTTCTACTTCATTTTGATCCTTAAACCAAAGGAGATTAAACTGGTTAAGAGATTAAGGCCACAAGCCAATAAATAGAAATACAGGTTCTTTTCACAGCTATGGGCAAATCATATTTATCTGTCTGTGGCCTGGATTTTCTGTCTGTAAACTGAGGGATAACAGTGGTTGGCATTGTAAAGCGCTTTACTCTTCTGGGGTGAAAACAGCAGAACAAGTGCAAAGTGTTATGATACATTACCTCCAATTCAGATTCTTACACTGCTCACATCTCTATTCTGTTGCTTTGGTGTTTCTTTAAATGCTCAGGGAGAATCACAGTGAGATTGAGAGGCGCAGGAGGAATAAGATGACCCAGTACATCACCGAGCTGTCGGACATGGTGCCCACGTGCAGCGCCCTGGCTCGTAAGCCCGACAAGCTGACCATTCTTCGCATGGCTGTTTCCCACATGAAATCCATGAGGGGCACTGGAAACAAATCTACTGATGGAGCTTACAAGCCTTCCTTTCTTACAGAACAGGTAGAATTTACAAAAATGTTGGTTTTCCCTGTTTGTTTGGTCTTAAAAGGTATGAGGAAATACTGAGAGGAGTAGAGCCTCAGCTTGATCCTTCACTGTGGTGCAGCAGCTGGTACCAGTCAAGGTGTGAATACAGACAGTTTTTTTGTGACTGTTTGGACTTGATCTTAACACTATGACAGATCTTTCTTTTTGGAGAAGCAAATTTGCATTCTTAAAATTGAGGTTTGTCTGCCTGAAAAACAAGTCACTCACTGCCTTGCAGAAAGGAATTTTCACCTCCAGATCTGGGTTCTTCCCATCCTAGCAAAGGTTCTCTAAAATAAGTAAAAATGAGTCTGGAAAGAGCTGCCTCTCTCTTCTGGGATTAGAGGAAGGTTAAAAACATCATTTAGTCTTTATGCTGGAGTTGCCAGCAGCTGAACAGGGCAGAGATGAATGCTATCTGTACTGGCTGAGGTACTTCCTTGGTTACGTTTTTGATAGAAGAAGGAGGATGCACCCAATGCTTGAAGGAAAACTGTGTTTACTGAGCACATTGAAAATTCCTACCACCTCCATTGTTTTTGAAGTCCTATGGGTGTAATGTTCATTTTTGTGGTCTGAAGTGATTTAAGCACTTACACATGGAAGTTATGGCTGGAGGCAATACTTCTTTCTCTTAGATAAACAGCAGCTGCTGGTGACCCCTCAGTGCTCATGACTGCTTATTCCAGCTCTCCTGGAGTGTGTTTCTGGAGGGACTGTGCCTTTCTGCTGGTGGCACACCCTAGTCACTTCTCAATACAATTTTATTTTTTTTTAAATCCTGCTGAATTACAGAGTTTGTTTTCGTCTTTTTTAATAATGTGCAAAACTGGTTATATTATCCTCAGTATAGTGTGGCCAGCTGTGCTATGAGCTGTTTTGTTTTGTCAGTAATTTAGGATCAGTGTGCTTTCTCTATAACAAAGCAGCAGAAGTCGACAGTCTGTTGAGTGTTTCTTGAGATGGATTATCTGTTTCTTAATAGTTTACCAGATTTTTATCCTCACCTTATCAGCTAATATCTACCACTTGCACACTAACCCTGCTAAGCTGTCTCACCTGCAATGGGACTCAGGTTGTCCAGAGCTCTGTCTTTGAGTGCAGTATCTTAACAAGCTCTGGTGATCACTGGAGCCACCCAAGGCTGTCCAAGCTTCTTTTCCAGGAATTGGAGTGGTAGTTGTCATCCTTTGCTGTGAGAGGTTTCCAAGCTCTGTTAAGGAAAGGAAATACTTCTGAGTGATGCTGAGACTTCAAACTCACAGGCTGGAAAAAGAAGGCAAAAAGCAATAGAACCTTCTTGTAGTGGCTCCAGGCCGCTAATGGAAGAAGAGGTTGGGGTTTCTTTCCTTGTTCCCATTACACTTTCTGCCTTTTATCCAGTGACTGTTTAATTTACAGAGCTCATCCTGAGCAGGGCCAGGGAGAACCAAACTAGAAAGTCTTATTGGTTTCTTTCCAGTTAAATTATTCAGAATGTTTAATTAAGGGATGAGTTTGCCATGAGTTAGAGCTGTTCATTTCCTCTGTTTGTACTCTGAAGTATCTTTTTATTTTTTAATGTTAGATGCCTATCACAGAATATGCAAGTGAGTATTAGCTGTTTATTTTCCTAAAGTGCATGGAGATCACCAGATGAAAGGCAATAATGGAAAATAAAATGTTGTTATTGAGATGGGCAATTTATGCCTTGCTGCAAGTTTGGTTGTATTGTTACATCAGTGAAAATTTCTGTCTAGGTTTTGATCAGCTACAAAGATCACAAGAAAACAATATTCTCTGACAGTGACAGATGTTACATTTAATTCCCTTTCCTTGCTGGCATTCTAATAAAATCCTTTCTTTGGAAGGAGCTGAAACACCTTATCCTGGAGGCTGCAGATGGGTTCCTGTTTGTAGTTGCAGCTGAGACGGGAAGAGTGATCTACGTATCGGACTCTGTGACTCCTGTGCTGAACCAGCCTCAGTCTGAATGGTTTGGCAGCACTTTGTACGAGCAGGTTCATCCAGACGACGTGGAAAAGCTGCGAGAGCAACTGTGTACATCTGAAAACTCTATGACAGG
Organism: Poecile atricapillus; assembly: GCF_030490865.1. Taxonomy (NCBI): domain Eukaryota; kingdom Metazoa; phylum Chordata; class Aves; order Passeriformes; family Paridae; genus Poecile; species Poecile atricapillus. The sequence continues at coordinate 2,811 of NW_026709081.1, read as the reverse complement.
TCAGATATATCTGATATATTGTTCTGTGTGTTCAGGATCCCTGGAGAGCTTTTCCTGACATTCAGAATGCCTGGTGTAAAAATCTGGTTAAACTGAAACTCAGCAAGATTAAACTGTGTTTTCTTGCAGGCAGTACAGTAATATAAATCTTGTGAGTGACTGCATTTTGCTTCCTATTCATTTGACTTCAGTCAAACTACCTTCATGTAGCTCTGCATTCATACTCTGGTTTGGAATCTGGATTGTTCTCAGGTTCAGCCTGGAAAGCTGGGTTGTTTTCATTTCATCCTCAATGAACTTATGACTTCTTTACAAGTATGTGTTTCTTTAGAGCAGTGTTTAATTTGAAGTCAAATATCATAGTTTAAACTTTTCTGTTTTCATACAACTTCCTCATGGTTTGCTAATTGGAATCTTGAGGGGAAGAAATCCAGTGTTTGGCAACTGAAAATATACTGGATTTTAATCATGAGGCTCCTATGCAGTAGTGTAAGTTACCTGTAAGCTGATTACTTATCATGTAAAACTGAACCATATTCATATCTCCTCTACAACTCTGGCTTTTACAGTTTCTCATGCTCAAACCTGCCAGTAGGAAACAGCCTTGTCTATAATAGGATATGTGTATGTTAGAACTGTGAGAATTAGCTAAATCCTGTTGTAACTCAAACATGGAAAGATAGAAATTTAGCTTCACTTTTTAGTCTTCACATATTATGTTTCTAGCTGAAGGAAAAAATGTAGGGGATAATATTAAAAAATACCCTGACCCTTGCAAAAGTCATGTAATTTTTCTCTGCTTTAGTAGTTAAGATTTCTGACCTGGTTTGTTGGAAGTTTTGTTGTGTTTCATAACTCAAAGGATAGTGATCCAGTTTTGAGTGAACCTGCACACTGTTTACAGCTTCCATGTCAAAACAGTGCCAAATTCATGATTTCCTGTGGTTTGAATGTGATGTGGTTTTGGCAGTGCTTTCATGTATTTGAATTGGAAGCTCAAAGCAAAATTCTGTGGTGAAAATCCAGATGGATAGAAACCAAGTGAACAGTTAGGGGAACCTGTGCAGGGCAAAACAGCTGAGTTTCATACCATGAGACTTGCAAAAGAGCACAACCTCTGTTTTTATTATGTAGCCTGTAATACATTTTACCATACGTATTGTCTCGTCCAAGAAGCAGTTACTCCAGAGCCTCAGTGAACAGTCATGTTTTGACTTCCAGAAGTGCTCAGTTATGGGACTTAACCTGCTCAAACTGGAGCTGGACTAGACAAATGCAGAGCACTTCTGAAAGCCCAACTGTATTTTTTCCAGCCTTGGCTATGGGCTTTTCTTCTGCACTGAAATGATCTGTAGCCAGTGGAAAGAGAAGTTCAATAGTATTTATAGAGCTAAATCTTTTTCTTGCCTGAATCTTTTGGAGTTGTCAGATTGACACAGAAGGCCTGTAAATCTGGTGTGCATGGACAGCTGAACATTTTCCCAGCATGAGGAAAGCAGGGTCTCCTGCTCAGCTTTTTGAGTACTTTTGTTTTGAAGGTGTGGCTGGTGAAGTACAGCAATTTTGTATACAAATAGCTCTGTCAATTTGTGGAGCATATAGATAACCAGAAAGTTCTAGATTTGTTATTTTAAACTTGTATTTCCTCGACTCCACAAGGTACCATTAAATAGGAATCTTCTATAAGGACTGTCAGTCCAGCCTCAATTCATTTATAAGCAACAGGGAGCAGGACTTCAGCACCACGACCCTTGCTCCTTTGAGATACCTTTCTAGGAGAAAGGTGATTCTGGAGTCCATTCATCCAGCTACACTTCTCTTGCTGTAACACAGGCCATGTTGAGAGCAGCAGCTTTGTAACAAGTACTGAATGAAATCTTGCAGTGGCTTGAAATAATGTGTGTCTTAGTGACATATTAAAAGATGTCAAGGAGGAAAATGCATTTCCGTTAATTTGGTGTTTATTAAACCAAGTTTTCCTTGGCTTTACAAAGGCATGTTTCATGCAGAACAAAGGGCAATGAAGAGTTTGAAAGTGATGGAAACCACAAGCCGGTCAGCTGCATCTGAAATATTTTTTGCTCCAAGTGAAGTTCACTTCAGGCTGTAGGAACATCCTCATCTGTTAGTGATGTCTGGCTGTTGAGCACAGGATCAGCTTAGGGAAGAGATTTACAAGTGAAAGTGTAACGATATATTATGATTTTTAATTTTGCTCTCTTCCTCATTTTCTCAGGGTCCATTTTCTCAATGCTATAACCTCCCCCTTCAGCCCTTGCACTGGTAAAGCAGTGACAGCATTTTGTCTAAGGAGAAACTTCACTTTTCCTGCAGCAGATCTGAGCAGTGTCCTTTGGTTGTAATTATCTTGTTACAAGTGCTGATCATTAGTGCAGTATTGCTGGGATTTTCCCAGCACCTCTTAGCAGTCCTGCTACCCCGAGATGCTGCTTCAGACCCTGAGAACTTGGGAGGCTGCCACTGCCAATGTGGAGGGACAGAGAGCAAGCCAGTGGAGGAAGCAGGCTCCCGCTCACATTTCTGCCCCCAGGAATAAGGCTGGGACTGGGGCTGTGCTCACATGAGCATTTCTTTGGCAGTCACAGAGCTTATGCAATCCTCACCTCATTTCACCCTCTCCTCCTTTGGCATTTCTGTGGTACTACATGAGTCACATCAAGGGGTTGACCTGCTGAAAGCTAAACTAAGCTAAAACCCTTTGGTTTTGGTAGAGACGGCTCTTTGGCCCACCTTATCATGGGATTTCTCAAACTCTTCTGAGTTCTAACACCAAACAGAAGCAGGAAGTGA